>NW_019525199.1:499927-502427 GCF_002814215.2 Seriola lalandi dorsalis | reverse complement strand
CTCCTTGGCGCTGGAAATAAAATGTGCTGCAAAACTGTCGGGTATGTGTTTAACTCCTGGGCCTGAACATACAGTGAGTACAGCAGGAAGAGGAAAGATTAGCTCCAGTTGCATGCTGGGATCAAACAGCAGGTGTGAATGTGGCATTTCCACAGTGCGACTGTGGCAGGAGGTCGTTCCTGTGCGGCCAATAAGCTTTCCTGTGGACTTTCCTGTCGGGCCTTCTGTTAGCGCCTCCTGCTAAGCTAACACCACTCCTCATTAACACTGGCTGTTAGCGCTGTGGGCTAACCTCCAGGACTTGGCTCTGAGACCACCTGTCCCGGCTACATGGTCATCCTTGGCCCTGTGCGTGTCAAGAGGGTTTGATTGAGTCTTTTTCCAGTTTGCAGATGAGGTTTTCTGCAGTTCTACATTTGCATGAATGCATGCCCCCCCCCCAATACTAATCAGGATTAAAATCTTGGCAGGGCCTCATTTATTTTGTCTTTTTTGTTGTCTTTTTCTGTGGTTAATCTGTTGCCCCCGGTAATAATCTGCCCTACAGTCACAGATAAAAACAAATCGCACAGTGGGGAGAGAAACGAGGCCGAACCTGAATATGAAAACAGCTGGACAGGCAGCCGCACGGCGACCTTGGAAAGTGGGTCTGTGTAAAGCATTACAAAAGCCCTGGGAGACACTCAGCCAATACATAAAGGACAATGTCTGCTCATCTTCTCTCCTCCTCTTCCTCCTTCCTTCCTCTTCATCCCTTTCTCCAGACTACTCTCTTTTTATATTCCTCCCGAGGTTATTCTCTTCCTCTTCTACACGTCTGCTGTCTGTTTCTTCATTCACTCTTTTGTTCAGGGTTTTTTTTTTTTTTTTTTTTTCACCAGTTCCTTTTAAAGTTTGTTTTTTTTCTGCTGTGTTGGTGCAAAAATACTGAGTGGCATCGAAGGTGACCAGGTGAAAATAACCTTCATGCTGTTAGAAAGGTCTTAAGGAAAAGGATTTATATTATTTAATGGACAAAAAGAAATGAGTTTGTTATTAGAAAACATTTTCATCTGTTGTGTCACAGTGAAAAGAACGTATTTATATATATATATAAAATATCTCACACATTAAACATTCTCGTTTTGTGGTTGTTGGATACAACATGCTAAACAACCGTTAGCCACCGTAGCTTTTGGTCTCAGCTTCATTCTGTCTCAGTGTCAGAGAGCGACTTGATATCAATCAATCAATCAATCAATCAAACTTTATTTAAACTATACACTTCTCATACAGGCCGGTGCAGTTCAAAGAGCGTCACAGACGACTGATGAGCTGAAAAGTAAAAGGACAATTAAGAAAACTGAGAATGAGATGCAATAAAATAGATTTAAAAAGCTTCTATAACATTAGCAAAAATGTCTTTGTTTATGTGGCCGTCCAGCGCGGCGCGGACTGAATACTTAAGTCGTGCAGTTTCCAAACAGCAGCATGTTGTTAGTTCCCATTTCATCAACTGAAAATTCTGCTGTTTCAATATTTGAATTCTGTCTCTCAACATCTGGCTTCATAGCGAACACCTGTCCACGTCTGGTTTGGCCCCAGTCTCAGTGATTCATAGTTCATACTTTCACTTTCACATCAGGATGTAGATCATCGCATCATTCACTGTAAACATTTCCATTTCGTGCCTCTTTAAGGAGCTATTTGTAAGTTTCGCTATTGCTACATAGCTAACGTTAGCATTAACAGCTGTTTACTTACCCGTCTAGAAGAAACATGAGTTCAGCATCAAACTTCATTCCTTTACTCAGGTGGAAAGCAGCCCTCTTGTTTTGCTTCTGTTTATATCACTTCTTTTCTTCTACTGACGTTAGCATGCTAACAGCTAGCCTCAGCCCGTCACGTCACTTTCTGATAGCGAGTCACTGCAGTCCTGAAGACGTAGCTGCTCAGAGGTCGTATTATAACCTCTTGTCTTGTAGGTGCAGCACCTCCTGCCCCCCGCCGTAAAACCTTGTTTGGCAGCAGAGAAAACGTACATGTAGCTCCTAGAAAAATATTGATCCTTGATTAGCACAAAGCAGCTAACGGTCATTTTAATTATGGCTTAAACTGCAGATTATTTTCTTGACTAATCGTTTACAGCTTGTCACATTTTTATTCCTTTACTTCTACATTTGGATCCCCATCAGCTTCCACACAGAGGTCGCTGGTCTTCAAGGGGCGAAACAACAATTAAAACAAACAATAATTAAAATCACACGATATCAATAAAACAGAAAAAGACTAAACAAGCCATCTGAGAAGTCGCAACCAGCGAAAGTTTGGAATTTCTGCTTGAAAAAATTACTATAAAATTAGTTTCTGTTGTAATCATAAAAAAAACTTTATTGTTGTTTAGAAGTTGCAGTGAATTTCAATTCTGCCGTTTCTTCTTCTGTGTATTTTCTGGTATTAAAAAAAACAAAATAACCTAAAAGTGACCGATCCAACCTGAACACACACGTCTACCTGTCCC
>NW_019525199.1:487172-499877 GCF_002814215.2 Seriola lalandi dorsalis | reverse complement strand
CCCCCCCCCCCCCCCCCCCCCACAGAGAAGCAGAAACATGTTCATTAACCGTCAGTGTATCTGCTCCGGTCTTATGCATGCATGCGCTCTCTGGAAACAAGTCGGCGGCAGTCGGCCAACTTTGAAGTCGATGGCATTCCTTTGTCGGGGCCGGCCCTCAGACACTGGCAGCCTCCTCGAGAGACACTCTCACCCCCTTACACAAACTTTAATTAACTTGTGTGTGCAAGTCTGAGTCTCCCAGCTTAACCTTTGACACACTGCCTTACCTGAGCACCGCCTCTACAAGTGCCCCCCACTGACAGACAAAGGCAGCATAAAGACAAGATTAGCTGCTCGCCATTGTCTCTTCTGCTCGTCTTATTGGAAAGGTCCTCGGGGCTCCGGGCCCAAAAGGCCATTCAGCGGGCCAGAATCAAGCACTTGAGCTTTCAGACTGGAGGCCAAGGGCCATCTGGTAGTCCGCTTGTAGTTAGCAGTGGCTCAGAGATTTTGGACCTAGCCTTGTAAAACCTCTCATGGTGAATAGAAGTGGAATTATGTTGGGCAAATCCCTAGGTTTGAGTTGAGAGTTGTGTTAGTGTCTTTGTGTGCGTGTGCGTGTGCGTGTGTGTGTGTGTGTGAGTGTGTGTGTGTGTGTGCGTGTGTGCGTGTGTGTGTGTGTGAGAGCTCTGTCTGGCTCCGCCGTGGCTGCCTGAAAGAGGTTTGGACACTTGGATAATTGCTTGGACCTGACGCCGACCATACACCCTTCTCCCCCTCACAAAACCATATCCGCTATATCAGCTTTATGTGAGTTTTTTTGTGCTTCTGCCCTAACTGTAAATGTACGTGTGTGTGTGTGTGTGTGTGTGTGTGTGTGTGTGTGTGAGCATGTGTGTGTGTTTGTGGTCAGGCAAACTATAGAGAAGACTCATAAACCCTAGAAAGAAAGTCTCTTTGTGAGCTGTGTGCGTGTTTCCAAACTACTCCTGACCTCACTTAGGATCCACTCAGCTGACCAGAGTTTTGAGCGTGTGTGTGTGTGTGTGTGTGTGTGTGTGTGTGTGTGTGTGTGTGTGTGTGTGTGTGTGTGTGTGTGTGCGCATCTCGTGTCAGATTTTTCATGTCTCCTGGATCTCCTCCACTTCTTAAACCAGTATTTCACTCCTCCGTCAGCTCTACCTCCTTCTTTCTACCATTGTCTTCCTCCACAAATACACAAAAACTTTTGACTTGTTCGTCTGAGGTCAGTTCAGCGTTTCCTCTGTGATCGCCAGGCGCAATAGCATATGTAGAGACCGTGTGTGTGTGTGTGAGAGTGAGTGAGTGTGTGTGTTACTCCCATAAAACCAGGCTGGTCTTTTCCAAGCACTTACAGATAATCCCCACAATTAGCCACAAAGGCTGCAGAGCACTTTGATCAGCGCGGGGCAATGTGGAACTCCTCAAAGATACGCTGCTCTTCCATCGCTATCTGTCTCTCCTCCCAGTCGCACTTTAGCAAACTGATACTACACACTGCATCTGTTAAGAGAAGGGGGATGCTCTCTTTCTTTATTTCCTCCCCCCTCTCCCTCTCTCTCTCTCTCTCTCTCTCTCTGTCTCTTTGTAGGATGAAACGTGGCCCTTTTAATGTCAGGCAGTTTGGGGTTTGTGATTACAGCATGTACGGCAGTTTGTTTATGGGTTGAGTTACTGTTGAGAGGCGAAGCCAGGCCACACAGATATTCGGGCAGGCGCAGAGGAGGAGAAGGCAAAGAGATGAAAGGAAGTAGGGCCTGAGAAAGAGAGAGAGAGAGAGAGAGAGAGAGAGAGGATGGGTGTGATGGGGGCGATAGCGAGCAGAGTGTTTCAGAGGCGGCAGTAAAAGAGGGATGTTTTCAACAGTAGAGCCACTTGTCTCCTAAAATTAAGTTCATATAAAACTAATGTGAAATCGCAGATATGTTCTGCAGGAAGCTGATGCTTCCTGAATTGTATTATATTATATTTATATTATATAAAAGTGTTTGCTGCCAGCACAGTGTTTGGTACGTACTTATTCCTCTGATTTAAGCTTGAGAACACGTTTGGATCTGTGACAGTAAGTGGAGACATGATTTCCGGATGTTTCTGGTTTGATATACATTATATTCTGCGATAATATTTTTAGTGGAGCGACTATTTCTCTTCAAAGTGCTTTATCTCTGAGATGGAAAACGTCCTTCAGAGTAATATCCTCTGACTTTTATGTGGTTATATGGAAGTGAGCGGCGTCTTTACGCTGCCGACTGCAGGATGTAACTGCACACAGAGGCCGGGGACAGACGAGGAGTCTTCCTGGACCTTGTGTCAGATTCTCCACTGATTTAATGCTGCTGCGCTTTTGTCTGATTGAGCCACTTGTTGAACACAGTTTTCACTTCGCTTCATTTTTATTCAGATGCCGATACCATGACCTCAAGACCGACTTCTTTCAATATCAGTTTTACCAAATCAGTCTTTAGTTTTAATTTAAAGCTCAGTCTCTTTACACACTCAAATGTTCCTGTAGATAAAGAGCCAATCACCTGCATTATTAGATCTTGGTCCAAAGCATGCTGCATGCTGATTGGCTCACGGACGGTGATTAGACTTACTCATTATATCCTCAGGTATCGAATCCTTGAATTTATCAAATCACTCATTCTAAAAAAGATTTTGAACTTTGAGGCTGAAAAGTTGATGCAGTTTCTAGAATATTCTCTCTGCAACTTCAGCAGTAATAAGAGATCATGCAGTATTGAATAAAAACAGACTTTCAGGTTTTGGATTTAAAATAAAAATCAAACTAATGGTCTAAGAAGGATCCACACACTGTGATACTCGCTCCCAGAAAGCAACGTTTCTATCTGCAGGAATCTTCCTCAGACTCTGTCAGATTTAACAGAAACCTCATCTGGAGCAGGAGAGAGGACACGTTGAGTATTATGATATTTAAAACCATATGTTAATATTTTAAAACCAGTGTTTCGGTCGAACAGTTGGATATTAACCCACGTCTCCGGGATCAAAGTCTCGTGCGTTGTCCTTCCAAACCACGTCCCCGTGACCTCTGTGCTGCCGTGATGTCGTTCTTCCTGGATTGGAAGGAAAAAAAATGTTGCAAATGAGAAAAAATCAGGCAGAAAATTCTCAGTATATCATTTTATTTTGAAGGAGAAGTGTTTGATGAAGTTTAGAAGAAGAGAACTGACGGCAGGGAGAGAGAGAAAGAGAGAGAGAGAGAGGGGAACTAAAGGCTGCAGGTGAGAGAAGAAATCAAACAGAGATGATGTTTTTATTTTAGTAATAAGTGTAGAAGTGTTACTCAGTCAGGCCGGAGGTAAAACACACACCGGATACACACCGTCCGAAAACACACAGGCATGTAGAAACACACACACACTCGTGCCCACACACATAAATACACTTATGTACACTGGAATGTGCAAACTTCTCCACCCACTCAGACATATGCACACAGCTTTAGGAAAGCAACACACACACACACACACACACGGACCACTCCAGCCTTACCAGGGAATATGATGACTCAGTGATGACCCCACAACATCTCTCTCCTCTTTCACACTCCTCTCGTCTTTTTCTCAGCCCTCCTCCCTGGCCGTTCACATAACCCTCCCGGACTCCGGAGGGGAAAGAAAAGGGGGGATGAGAGCGGAGGGAGGGTGGGAGGGGAGGGATGAGAAATTACGAGGAGGGGGTACGATAGGGCAGACTGTGTGTATGCGTGCAGAAATAGCCCAGGGTAAACAGAAGCTAGCATGGGAACTTAACCATCTTAGCACTGTGCCACTGTCAGAAAGCCCCGCCTCCTCCCTGCACGTCCACGCTGCCTCTCCCGTCACAAATGGTCCTGTGGTGACATGTTTTTCATGTTTTATTTGCACCGCTGTAAATGATATAACCTTTATACTTCAGTGGCACGATTCACCTCCAATCATGCTCTCGTTATTTAGTTGAAAGTTTGTTAAAGTTTGAATTTGAGCTTAACTCAAGGTCCACTTACAAGGTTTATTTCTGGAGCTTTCAGGTTTAGTTTTGTGTCACTGACCAATCTCTGTATCTCAGTCAGCTGATGAAGACTGTAAGGTGCAGTAGAAAGTGCAGTGAGTCAAACTGCCGTGTCCAAAGGTCCAAAATAAAGTCAAACTGTCACATCTGTCCTGAGCATGTCACATGCGTTCAGACAGGTTCTGGCAGCCATATTGGACCTTTTCTAAAGCCAAGACCTGCTTCCTGCTAATGCGTCTAAATGTGCAGTTGTTCTGTTGCTATATTTCTGCTGGGGTTTGATCATTTCACCATGTTTGTAGTTCAGATAATGGCCGACTGTTAGCCGACACATCATCTCGAGCAGAACAGTCCACACCTGTAGATAACTGTTGCATGTGCAGAGATAATGCAGAAATGTTCCACAGTAAACTTCACCTTTAATTTTAGTCCAGTATTCCTCAAGGACAGTGATGAAAGACAAAGTCAAGGTTCAGTTTTTTGTACAAACCATCAACAAAAAATTTATTATTGTTGCTACATGATTTTTAAAGAGTTACCAGCATCATTATTCAGTCATCATAGCATTTGATCGCAGCTAAAGATGTTCAGCGTCTTAAAGTTAGCATCAGCTCAGCATCAGCATCACTGGCCTCCACTTCTACATTATCAAGAGTTAACACACTGCACCTGTGTAGGATGGCGGCACGTTACCATCGCTAAGCAACAGCTCAGGACACTCGACAGGGACGGATACACACTTTGTTACTGAAGCACTTTAAGTGTCTGTGATTCAAAGTGCAAACACCATTTCTGTTGTGTGTGTGTGTGTGTGTGTGTGTGTGTGTGTGTGTGTGTGTGTGTGTGTGTGTGTGTGTTTGCAGCCACACACACACACACACACACACAGCTTCCACTATCAGCACAGCACGTTATGAAGACCAGTGATATCATAATTTGAGTTGATTTACTCTCAGACTTGTTTTCACTGACTAAAGTGCATGTATACATGTGTGTTTATTTGTCTGGTCCAACATACACACTGTGCGTTGCATGTAGCAGCAGCAGCATGTCGTGTTGCTAATTTCAGGCCATCATTAAGCCTGATCCTTGAGACGCAGTGAGTTATTGTACATCAGACGACAGAGAGGGTGACAGACGGAGACAGGGGACATGGACAGAGTACCACAGCCCTGGGAAAGGACAGATAAGGGAAGCAAGTGGCCGAACTCGGGGTCATTTGGCAAGGAGAGGGAGTCAGAGCTAGCTGGGCACAGCCTTGGGAAAAAGCGGGAATCCCCCGGAGGAAGGCAGCATTGACCCAGCAGGGAGAGACTTATGGAGCCTGAGCAGTAGAATAGCGAGCGCTGCTGGGAACCGAGTCCCCAATGTCCTGCCAGGATGCTGCCTTCTCCCCCGACCCCCACTGGACACACGCACTGTGGCCCTCATCCTGCTCCAGGTCAGGGGCTTCTGGGCAACTTCCCACCGATCCGGGGCCCGTTCTTTTCCCCCCTCTTCCATCAGAGAGCCAACAGAAGAGAGGGATGGGGATCGATGGATGGATGTTAAAATTAGACGGCGGCTGAACTCTAGCTGTCACTCTCCGACCCACGTCTCTCCATCTTTCTTCCCTCTTTCCATCTTGATTTTTCTTGAGAAGCATCAGTTCGACCCGTTCCACGCACCAAAATGAGAAATCAAATTTTAAATGATTTGTTTGTGGACTCCGCTGGAGGGATGACCAGCACCTCTCGGACCTTTACCAGCTTGATGTTCTTGAAGACGTTTCAGCCTTTCGAAAGGTTTCTTCAGCTCCTCAGAACCTTTCTAAGGGCTGAAACATCTTCAAGAACCGCGAGTCCAGTCGCCTTCGTAAAGCTCTAAGAAGTTGCTGGTCATCATGTCTCTGAAGATTCTCAGTCATCAGGTCTTGGTATCTCTTAGAGCTTTTACGAACACCTTGGTTGAAAGGTTTCTTCAGCTCCTCAGAACCTTTCGAAAGTCCAGTCGCCTTGGAAAAGCTCTAAGAGATACCATGACCTAATGACGAACACCATTCTTCCAAAATATATTCTCAGATTTGGTGTTTGGATGGTGGCGATGGAGAGTGTCGTCTGACATGTCGCTCCAAAGACTTTCATTATTATGTTTCTCCACTCCTTTAGTCTGCTTTTTCCGTTAATTTGTTTTTACCCATCCATTCATTTCCTGTTTTTAATCTGCTCATATTCTTCTGATGTTTTACATATTACAAAGTTGTTGTCATCTTTGTAATTTCCCCTGATCTCATACTGCTGACGTTTCCCATCCTCGTGAAATATGGGCTTTGGGGTCAACGAAAGTTTAACTCTGAGCAAAACTTCCCGGGATAAATAAGAGTTAAAAAGGTTCAAGGTAGAAAGTTTCTGCACACGTCCTCAGAATACCTTATTTTTCTTCTTTTTATTTATTGTGTGGAGTTCTACTGAACACATGTTTAATCCTACCTCCTGTTTTTTTATATTTTCTCTAGTATTTGATGCTTCCCGTATTCTCCACTGAACTTTCAGACAATCTAATCTTATCGAGTGTGTTTGCACTTGTGAGTGGTACGGTCCGTATTATCTGTGTGTTTACTGTCCTTGAGCCTGAACTGTGGATGAACCTGGTCAAATCTGTTTTTATGATGTGCCCCATTTTCATTAAAATGGCTCCCCCCACCTTCGCTCGTAATTAAAAGGCAGTAGGAGGCTGGTGGTACCACCTCATATACCAGACCAGACAGTACCTGGCCGGGGGGGGGGGGGGGGGGGGGTTACCATAATGTTTACACATCTTCATCGTTACCACACAGGCAGGGGTTCAAACAATGAAGGATGATAGTAATGTTTTTGGATAGAAACTTCCCCCTGGACAATATTGTAGGTGAGAGTTGATACACTTTTGGACGTTTTTGTGCCAAAAAATTTCCTCTTTGAAATATTGGATAAACGTCAGAGTTGGTTAATGTCGGAACATGCTGTGATTTGACAGGACGGGCCTTAGCACATTCAGGTTACGGAAAAAGATATTGAAAGCCTGTTTCACACACACACACACAGATTTAAACACTTCAGATTGATGATTGAACGTTGCATGTGCAGACGCGATCCCTCCTGCACGTGGGCTCATTTTTACTGCGCGAGACGTGAAAAATGTGAAGCACCGCCGCGTCTTGAAATGCCAAGAACAAGAGCAGCCTGAAGTGCTTCATCACTTACATCCGTCCACCCTGAATAAATGCTATCACACAAGCCGAAAAGCACATTAGCCACGTTCACGGTTGAACTTCATATGCCTATTTAGTGTGTGTTAAAAAACAGCACGTTTCTTGACAGCAGTATCACAAAGAATCCTTTGACATCTTATCTTTGAAATGTTTCCGGAATTAATGCACATCTTTCTTCTTTTTTTCTTTTTTTTTGGCCTCAATTCTATTTGCAACACCCCAAGTGCAAAATCCCGCCGGTCACATGTAAACTTGTAAAAGTAGGTTTCTTGTTCGACCAGTGCATGAAAGTGAAAATTGCTCATTCCGCTGACAGGCTGCACACGCACAACTCCTCTTCTCTCACACTTTATGACCATGTGAATTTGTCATCTCTGTAAAACACTTTATAAATGTGAGGCCTTGCAGTCGGGGCTGTTGAGTCACAGAGCGAAGGCTTTGATTGAAAGCAGGAAGATCTTGAACCAATGCTGAAACAACTATTATTGGAATCACTTGACGATCTCAGCATGTGAATGTGGGTTTTTCTTCACTGTCATCAGGAAGGAACTTCCAGCTCGACCTGGTGGCGTGATTAATGCCTTAATACTAACATGTAAACACTTGATCACAAAGTTATCTCGGGCACACGTGTGCACCATACGATGTGACTCAAGAGTTTCAGCAGAACGTTGTTTGCAGAAACTGATAAGCGGCGAGTCCGCTGTGCTTCATCACAGCGTCCAACTACTGTAAGAGGATGTTACGTTGACCTTTGGTCAGGTTGTCTCTCCTCTTCAAAGCATCAGCCACAACAACAGTCAATATGAGTCACAACTAAGTGAGTCAAAGTCGTGATGAACATTTGTATGTTGATGTAAGTGCAGATGAAAGAGAAGCAGTGGGCGACGGATATGGAGCTTTTTCTGGGTCCTCTCTGCTTGGGTGTTGGATTGCGTCAAAGTCCCCCACCCCCACCCCCACCCCCCTTTTTAGACCCCCGGAAAGGCCCATTACATGCTCACGCCTCGGCCTCGTGTGAAGGGTCTTGCCTTTAGCGTGTGGGGCTTCCTGTCTCTGGGTGTTTGTGTTTAGGCACGTCTGAGTAGATAATGGCCCTGGGAGGCTGAGACATGGCGGTGTAATGGAGACAGATAACCCAGCCTCACTGTAAACACCTGTCCATACAGTGTGATTCATAGTATACACACATGTAGCCACACACACACATGAAGGTGTCGTAGTCTGCGGAGCTAATGCGTGTGAATATTGCGTCTCCCATGTGTCTTAACTTTTATCCTTTACTGCGTCGCTTCAGTCTGTGGAAGGTTTGGACTTTCGGCTCTGACAGCTCAGTGTAAACACTTTAAATGAAACTCTCCCACCAATCAAAGCTCTCGAAACCAAATGAAGGGAGGTTGTTTAGTGACGTTCATGTGGCTCTTCCATGTAAACCCACCTCCCAGCAGGAGGTCGAATAAACAGGAAGTAGGACATGTAGCACATCATGCATGCACGCAGGAGGCCAGCTTGCATCCCATGGAAGATCTGCAGTTAACGTTAGCATTTTGTATTAACTGAAACCTTAACCAAGTGATTTACCTGAGAGTACCTGATAGTTTGTCACAACTAGAATCTTCCCTTAAATATAATGTCGTCTTCATGCACAGATAATGTCGTAGCTTTGGAATTTAAAAAACAAGACAAAAGTCAAACACTAGTATCTGTTCTCTTCTCTCCTCCTCCCTGTGCTCACATATACAGTAATTTAACACAGCTGAATTCACAATACAGCTGTTCTCATTGACATGTTGTTCTGTTTCTGTTCTCATCAACAACAACATCGCACATAGAAGTTAAAGACAGAGACTGATCTGTGATTTCAGCTTGGTAGCAGGTAATAATGAAGACACTCTTCTATGGAAAGTAGCTATGGTCTGTCGCTAGGTGCTAATGGCGTCTGAAAAGTCAGTTAATCTAGTGACAAAGGCTCTAAATTGGTGCCAAACCAATTTGAAAGAGCAACAACCAATGGGGAAACTCCTACACTGTGACGACCAATCCTGTAACTTCATCACTCAGTCAGTCAGCGATGTTTGTGTTCATGGAGATGAAAAAAAAAAATATATATATTGTTTAATGTTACAGGCTTTTGCAGAATCATTTAATATCACAAACATCAGTGTTTTAATCAGGCGAATGATTTCTATCTGCAGTAACTGTGTGGATGAAACTGTTTTTACTTCTTTTGTTGTTCTGCTGATAGAAAAACTCAGTAGATTAATAAACTGTGTCTTGAGTCACGTCAGTGCGAGTCTCGGTGTAGATGTTCTGCTCTGTTCTGACAGCTCACAGACATTTAAATACCTTTTGTCTCTGGGTCTGGTGTTCATTTGGTTAAGCAACAGGCCCATGTGGTTTGGTTGCATGCACTAACTGTGCAACTGAGACGATCCTGCCCGGGTATGTTCATGTGTCTGTGTGCATAGCTGTTTCTGTGTTAAAGTGTGTGTGTGTGTGTGTGTGTGTGTGTGTGTGTGTGTGTGTGTGTGTGTGTGTGTGTGTGTGTGTGCATGTGTGTTTGTGGACGCCAGCCTGTCTCCAGTGGAGGAGGCCCAGTGTGTCAGTGTGGAGGTGGAAGGGGAGAGCAGGGCTAGCCTCTATAAATCAGGCCAGATTACAGAGGTAGAGAGGCCTGCTACTCCCTTCCACTGCCCAGCCTCCTCTGCTTTATGTCAGCCGACACACACACCGTTAGAACTGTGTGATTTAGTGGAAGCTATCCTAGCACCGGATAGGTCTGCACACACCGTCCTAGGCCTTCGCTCTAGTGTACAGTAGGTATTTTTTTTCTACTGTAAAAACTCTCTTAGCACAGCCCTACTTTATGTCTTGTTGACATATTTGCATCACATTTATATTTATAGAGCAACACCAGTGGTAACATCAGGGATCTCTAAATGAACGAACATCTTGCTTTAGCCTTCAGGAGGAACCCAGAGCAGAGGAGGGAGATGAAGCAGTTCCTCGGCTGACAGAAGCCCACAGAGCGCTGAACGCAGCCACAAGACATGATGTGTTTTGATTAAGGGCTGAAGCCACAATCACAGACATGTCCCGACGTTCATGTCTCTGAAGCTACGTTATATTTATGTGCTTTCACTTCCAGCTTTGATTGAAAGCAACTCTGGAAAACAGAGGCAATCACATCACAACATAACATGTCACAAACTATGTGCAGGCTACGCGTGCACACACTAATCATAAGATAACTTCATGCGCTGGTTAAGGCTTGTAGCTGGAGCATGTGGAGCAGATTTTGAGATTCCTTTAACCAGAGATAATAATTTATGACATTGGTGGTAGAAAAGGACTCGTTTGAATAAATTGTTGTTCAGTAATTAGTTTTGCATGAGTTGCATGTTTTAATTTTATGTCACAGCCATAATTATGATTGTCATTGTTTTGCAGCTGAAGGTTTTGGAAAAGTGGGTGGGGCTTCAGTTAGGATTATTTTGTCAAAGTACTAGGATCAAGATTCATATTTTTCTTCTTCTGTCTTTTATTTAAAGTGTTGATCCATCAGAATATAAAAACCATCTCATTGTAGTTTTACATCTCCTCTCCCAGGCTTCTCTCTGGAGCTCTAGTAACAACAGGTCGATGAGCCAATCAGAAGAGAGGCTCAGAACCTCCTCTCAGACTGTTGTCTGAGTGATCCAATAAAAATATAGCAGATTTCAGGTAAAAACACTCAGAGAAACCAAATCCTGCAAGGTTTGGATGGTGGGTCCAGGTGGGCGGGGCTTGGTGACTGCTTTGTTGTGACATCACAAAGTTCCAGAAGTCCCGACGGCTGGTTTTAAGGCTCAGTTTCTGAATACAGGCTGTGTGCATTTCTCTGTGGACTGAGGCTTTGATACTTTCACAGTATTAATATAGAAGCTAGAGCTGATCTATAATCACACTACACATGGACACAGACCTTTACACTGGAGGAGCTTTAAAACTGATGATTAATGCTGATATATGTATTTTTTCAGTTGTTGTTTTACACCATTTCCAAAAAGGCCGCACTTTGAGATCTGTTGCATCGACCATCTAATAACCAATTAAATACACCTGTAAACCCCATAATATTCTCAGCAGCAGTCGTGTTTGTAGATGCATCACCTCTCCTGTTCCTGTAGCAGTTGATGCTAATACGCCGCAACGCATGAAAGATGACTGCAGGGAAACACAGAACCTACAGACCTGTTGCAGAAGCTTGAGCGGCTCCTCGTCAGGAGTTGAATCAGCGGCGGTCCGATACGTCAGGCCGCTCTCGCCAACTGTCCCGCAGCCCCCATGAAAAGCCTTGATGGAGCTTTTTACAAGCAGCTCGTGCTAGCTCCTGACACACAGAATAAGCAGTGTATTCATCCTGGATATCTTTATACTGCTATAATAATTTGTCTTTGAAGCCACTTCGCAGTCATGGCTGTATTTGAAATTTCACTGTGTCGAGGCTCTCACAAGATCTTGGCTTTTTATCCTCGGATCAGGCTTTTAATGTGCCCATTCTTCATCGCTGACACCGAGAGTGATTATTTGTTATGTTTTCAGTAGCCCTATCGTTTGGGCAGCTCAGATCACCCGTCTATATAATCCCCTTTCAAAACCTTCCAATGTCAAATAATGGTTTTCATGTTTTTCTTTCCTATTTTTGGGCAAGGAGAGCCGGCAATATGATGTTATGGCCGTCCAGCACTTTCTCTCTGTTCTCTCTCACCATAGTTTGGAATTTAATTGTGTTTTGACAACTCTTTCCATGGCTGGCCCAATTATAGCCTCCAGTTGGGCTGGTAATGATAGTTGTTAATGGGGTGAAAAATGGACGTGCATCTCTGACAGAAACCATAAGCAGATCCTTTGAAATGAGAGGTGGGAGCCAAGGAAAGCAGGGGCAGGAGTGACCTCGCCGTGCTCCCGTCCCTCCGCAGGCCTTTATATAGCTCACACGGCTCCCAGCGTCTCCTCCAGGGCCCTTACTGTCCCATTATGTGTGTGTGCGTCGTCCGTTTTGTCAGCGTTGAAACATCAGAGCAGTTGGTAGCAGTGTCACAGCTACTGTACGAGGCCATGGGAATGACTCCGAGCGAAGCGTCACACACACAGACACACATTTCTAAATGTCGTCAAATTTCTCACGCTTTTTTCCTTCCCCATCCGCTCGCTTCTCCTCCTCCTCCTCCTCCTCTTCTGCCTCTTTTTTTTTTCTCCCCCTCGTTTCTCTTGTTGCAGGGAAAGTATTGATCGGCCTCTTCCCAAAGTTATTTTTAATCAAAGATAAACAAGGAATCCACATTTCCTTGGGAGATGTGGGGTTGCCCAAAGTGTCTTGCTCCTTCTTACAGTTTTCTTTATGCTCGAGGGAGGCGCTGAATGGGAGAGATGAAGCAAGAGATGTGAGCACGAGGGCTGCGTTGCATAAAGGGGGG
>NW_019525199.1:480575-487152 GCF_002814215.2 Seriola lalandi dorsalis | reverse complement strand
GGGGGGGGGTTGGTTGGGTCCGGCGGGTGTTTAGAGAATAACACAAGTGCCACCAGCGAGTGGGAGACGTGGGAAGTCCGGCTTTAGTCTCAGTTAGTTGTAGCACATCCTATTATTATCCCTCGGACTATGCAACAACGCTGACCAGAAGAGACCCTAAACACACACACACACACTCAGTCAGAGTTCTCCCCTCTCTCACACAGACACAGGCCAGGCCATTCCCAAGTCTTATTTCTTCTGGACTTTATGGGAACACTTAAATTTAGCCCTGGCAGGGAGTGCAGGCATAATAATCAAAGCTCTTGTCACCAGGCTCCCAGTGCTAGGTGGTCTGGCTGCTCTGGAAGGAAAGTCTCACCCTCTCACCAGTGGAAGACATGTTTCCTTCTTTGCACAATGGCACAACTGGGACTCTTTTTTTTCTACCCCCCCCCCCCCCCCCCCTTTAATATCCTCAGCACATGCAGCCCAGCCAGTATAATTGACACCTCTGAAACGCACCTCTAACAGCCCAGGAATGGGGCGTAACCGGTGCAGCGCTGGCTCTGGACCGGGCTCAGATTGACGAGCGTCAACTGATCAAATAGAGCTCGTCTTCTGTGACGGAGCCAATGAAACTCAATGAAAATCTTTTTATGAGTTCAAATATTATATTAGTTAATATATTTGATTCCCTTTAGCAACACGAACATGGAGATAGGAATGAATATGAACTTCAGAAGTGGTGTGAGGTGTAAAGCCAGATACGGAACTGAACAAAGTTATATTATGAAAAACATTGAATATGGCGGGAAACATCACGATATTCAATATTATTGAATATCGTCCCAAATCTATTACTTATAAGTGACTTTTGAGGCTTTTGAGGAGTTCAGTCTGGACTTCTCTCCCAGCTGAAATCTTCTTCTTTCCTCTTTTAAATCTCTTCTTCAAACACATCTCTTTGTCTCAGCCTGTGATGATGTTCAATGTGTTTTATTGATATATTAATTATTGCCTCTCTTCACCTACTGTCCGATTCTTTTTCATAATATTCATGTATGATATGTTTTTTTATTCATGCTTCTCTTCTGACTGCACTCAGGCTCTTTGACCTTCTCTTTTATCTGGTTTTATTTTCCTGTGAAGCTCTTTTTGAACTTCGTTAGAAAAGTGCCGTATAAATAAAGTTATTTTTGTTTAAACAAGAGACCTAACCCACCGATCAGAACCGATATCAGTCCCTTACCATAGATTATCCATCCGGTCGAACCTTCACTTCTGACCTCATATTCAAACATAATTATCCAGAACTTTTACATCCAGCTTTGTCTCCACATCTGTGAACATAAGTCACGTACAGTAAAGTCTCCAGCACATTTCAGTTTTCAACATGTATCAGCTGTTTTTCAGTTTCTAACTTTAAACACTCACCAACATCAGAGTGTTATCAGCTGCTCACGTCCAGGCCAGTGACAGCTGACGCCAAAACAAGTGACAACAACATGTAAAGTGAAACTTAGTCCTCATACTGTACACTGCTGCGTGTGTGTGTGTGTGTGTGTGTGTGTGTGTGTGTGTGTGTGTTCATACAAGGTAACGATAATGTTATTCACAGCGTGAAAGCCCCCGTTAGGTCAAAGGTGATGAGGTGCTAAAGAGGTCTTTGACACTTGACACACACACACACACACACACACACACACACACACACACACACACACAAACACACACACACTCGCCGGCCGGGCTCCCGACAGAGTGACTGTCACCACCTGGAGTGGAGGACTAATTAGCCTATGATTTGTGTAATACACTCTGCTTGTGTTAGTGTGTGTGTGTGTGTGTGTGTGTGTGTGTGTGTGTGTGTGTTTCCTACATGGTGAGGATGTGTTTTTCTAACCAGTCTTTTCTCTCTCTGTCTTTTCCATGTTTTCCATCTGGTGTCGTCTGGTGGATCCTCACAGGTCAGTGCTCCCTCTCTCTCTCTCACACACACACAGTTTGATGTTATAATGCTGTTTAAAACATTAAAGGGACAGTTCACCCAAATCACAAAACACCAATATCCCCACTTACCCTCCTTACAAACTCGCCACCTGTTTTACACCAGAATGAGTCGGTTGTTTAAACTCAGATAAATCCATGATCCAAATGATGCACACACACAACTGCAGGGAGCAACGTCATCATAACACACACACAACGACTCAAAGAGTGAGCTGTTACCTCTGGGGTTTGTGCTCCTGGCGTCGGAGCCTCTGTGTGAGACGCTTCGGTCGGTCTGTGCGTGTTTTTAAAACTTATTTCAGAGCTGCAGCTTCGCTCTCAGTGGAAGCTGCAGCCGCCGTGTTCCTGGTGTAACAGCGCCGCGCTGGACAGGTGACAGGTGTGTTTACAGTGTTTGTGGTCTGAGAGACGTCACAGCAGGAAAAGGGGGTGAAAATAAGCGTGTCCGCAGAGTCATTTGACCTGGGAGTGACTGATTCGACTCTGCGATGTTGACGCCTAAAGCCTAATGTTAGCGGGTGCTAGCGGTTGTTAGCAAGTGTTAGCAGGTTTCTCCTACTGAGTAAAAAGGCTTCAGGTAGTTTCAGTTTTCTTTGTAGAAGATTTCAGTTCCAGAAACACTGTAATGGTTCCTGATGAACATCGTTGCATGAGCTGCAGAGGTCATGAGATTATAGACATAATACAAAGTCTATAAAATTGTCTCATACTTTTCAGTTTTCATATTTTATTTATTCAGTTTATTTTTATACTTTTCAAGCCTTCACCCTCTTATCAAGAACAAAATCACGGTGGAGAAATATTAAATCATTTTTGTTTGTTTGTTTGTTTGTTTGTTTGTTTGTGATTACCTAAAGGTCATCACATTTGTTTATTGTTATGTATTAAGTTTTAAAGTAGAATGTGAAGGAGATGTGAGCAGAGGGACGTGACCTCCTCATTGGCTGAAGCTCCTGCGCGTGATGCTGTGCACAGTAACCACCCAATAACTGTATTAAATTCAGCTTTAGTTGAACTGATGGTTCTAATCTCAGCAGCCAATCAGCAGGTGAATCCCTCACACATGATGTCATCTCTGCAGAACTTCCCACAGCAGGAGCAGGGTTGGGTGTTCTGCTGGTCCGTACAGCTTTATTGCTCCCTCTGTCACTGCCAGTATTTCAGGGTTGGTTTTTTTTTTTCTACTCACTCCCAAGGTGAAGAGGGATGAATGATGGCCGACCGACTCGGCTTTCTTCATTCTTCCTCTTCTCCCTCTTTTTCCGTGAGAAAGTCAGGGAGGATGGAGGGAAGTCAGGCTGCCCATCAATCCTTCCAGGCGCAGAGAGAGAGAGCGATGGAGCTCTGAGGAAGTGAAGGTGTAGGAGGCTTGGTTTAGCCAAGGGGAGTCCCAGCAGGAATACACACACACACACACACACACACATGCACACACACACACACACATATGCACACACACACACACATGCACAGAGGAAGAATAACACTCATATATCTGCCGCGTCAACAACTGGCCTCTGTTTGCTCAGTGCTGACACCAGCTCCGCCAAACTGCTACTGGAGTTTCTCATCACCCTCGTTTGGCTGTTTGTGTGTGTGTGTGTGTGTGTGTGTGTGTGTGTGTGTGTGTGTGTGTGTGTGTGAGTGTGTGTGAGTGTGTGTGTGGGTGTGTGTGTTGGTGCTTGCTATTAGCCAGACTGACTTTCATCAGGTCCGTCTGTCACCTGGCAGCCAGGGTTCAGGGATGTGTCGGTCCAATACTTTGGTTTAGACTGAGTTATCAAACACTCGTTCTCCCCGGGGGAGAAATCTTAACGACTGTGGAGATCCCCCGACTTTTCATATCGGTCAGAGGTTTCCAGCCTCGGGCTTCGACTCCCACAAGGGGCTGCAAGATAAATCTGATTGATTAACAAGATAGGAAAAAGACATATATCTATTTTTTGACTTCTTGAGGTCTCTAAGAAATCAACTGCAGACACATGGAACCTGTAATGACGGGTCACAAGTCGACGTTGCTTTTGTTTAAAGGGTCACAGGCCAAAAAGGTTTTAGTACTTTTTTAAAACTTTGAACTTTGTGATTCTGAGCAAAGTGTTTCAGCAACTATCGGATTAAACTTTCTCTACTGGACGATTCTCAGTGACTCTGTTGATTTTCCATCCTGCAGGTCAGAGTTTAAACACGTGCAGTGAAATATCGTAGCATCGATTTAATAAGGGGATTTATTGTCTCCGGAGGATGAACCAGAATGACTGTGGTGATCTCCTGACTCTTCATCTCGTGCCGCCAGCAGTCTGACATGTTTGGTTCAGAGTGAAATGTCTCTCAAAAACTCAGATGAAACTTCAGACGTTGGTGTTTCCTGCAAGATGAACCTTAACCGATCCGCTGACTTCTCCTTTGTACGTTCACGGTCGACAGCCGTCTCCCGACTTTTCAACCTCGGCATCTCTGTTTGATCCGGACTGAAATATCGTTCAGCTGTTCGATGTGTTGCTGTGGGTTTAGGTGCAGACGTTCATGGTCACCAGAGGAGGAACTGAGATAACTTCCTCCACTGAGGCCGAAGTTTTAATCCCTGCAGCACTTTGGTTTATGACCAGATTCTTACATGCACTTCGTGGCCTAATTTTTTATCCATATAACAGTTGTGTTTTTTTCTTCAGCTTCTATCACGGCTCTAGATTCATAGTCCTGTTTGTTTTGTTTCTGTGTGTGAAGAGAGATCACGTCTGTAGAGTAATCCACCTCCTCTCTCTCTCTCTTCTTCTTCTTCCTCTTCTTCTGTCTGGACTCTTTCCCACCTCCTCTTTCCCACCTCTAGCAAAGTACAGATCTACAAATTGTATTTCTGTGTGTGTGTGTGTGTGTGTGTGGAGGAGTGGAGATTGCCTTTTTGACAGATGAGGTGGAAATGCCTGCTCGATTTCTCTATCTGAGGAGTATCAACTCTGGTATGTTCTGTGCACTTTGCATGAGAAGACTTTGGCTCGGGCTCGTGAAGCTACCGGGTCTTTTTCTCCTTTGAAATTCTGCGTCAGACGTGCAATGAATACTTCAGCTCGAGGTCTTGCAAAGTCATCCCCTCCAAGGCCGCGGAGAGGAGTTCCACTAAAAGTTATTGCCCTCAGAAAAAGAAATCACTTAGCCGTGTTTGATCTTCCTCATGAAATACGCCGTCAGAGAAGCATTTCATATAATCCCATACTGTTCGTAGCCGACGGCGGACCCTGTGACGGCCGTAAATTACAAAATGGCCGACCTAAGCAGAGGAGCGAGAAGAGAAGAAAAGGGAGGGGAAGGATGGCAAAAACACACTTTGGTAACCTAGCATCACCCCCACTTCTGCTCCAGCTCCCCACGGGATCAAACACGAGGGAGGATTTGGACGAGTAAATCATTTCCTTAAAGTGGTGAACTCTCAGGGCCGGCAGACGGAGTCAGACCCGCGTGTTCATATCAAGCCGAGGCATCGCAGCAACACTTTGCCAGAAAGCCCGGCTGCTTTTCTCTCACACTCTTCCTCAAACGCTGGAAAATGCTGGACTTTGAAGTCCTGATAAGGCGAATTCATCACATTCTCTCCGGCTGCTGTTGATGTCGGCGCTGAAGGAAACCACCGAGTCTGCTGAGGTTTAACCCGGAATGTGACGAGAAAAACAAAATGTTTTATTAGTTACACTTTTACAAGAATTTAGAAAAACTTTTAATGGTTTACGTTAATAGATTAGTTCATGTTTTATAAAACAGTGCAACTGCTTCATGGCTCATCTTCAGTTCTCACATACAAACTGACAGTTCAGCTGCCAAAAGGACTGAAACCTCAAAGTCAAATTTCAGCTGTTTTCAGCTCTGAGAATTTAATAAACATCCAAACTGATTCAATGCTTCAATTTAAACCGCATCTCCCGAACAGTATTTCATCCACAGTCGAACTCCTGAGACATGCTAACCTGTGCACAGTGTTCGAGCCTTTGATTTTCAGTGTAAGATGAATTTTCTTCAGTGAATTTTGTCTTTTTTCTTTTTCACAAGTAAATTTTCATTCGACCGAAAGAGAAAAGTACGGAAAAATGCTCCTAACTGGATATTATTATTATTCAGTTTGCAGCTAATTATCAGAAGAAGTAGACTTGGGCCGATATTCCCCCTCCCACCTCCCCCCCACCCCCCGTCTGCCCCATGTTCTTTACTCAGAGTGAAAATTGAACTTGTGACATTTATAACCATGCTCTGATATTATTGTACCAGTGTGTCCAGAGCAGCCCTCCTTTGAAAAAGCCCCTGTTTTTCTTTTACAGCTTCACCCGGCACTCCTGCCGATCTTATGAAATTCCTGCGTGCGAGTGTGTGTGTGTGTGTGTGTGGTAGAGAGTGTGTCAGACGTGGGAATGTTTTATCTTTCCTGAGTTATCCTTTTTCACTTAATGACTATTCCTCTGGACGCCGCAGCCAGACGTTGTGTTAGAAGTGTGTTTTCCTCCTCTGTGGTGTAACACAATCTAAACCTGGTCACAGAGTGGAGACACTAATGTGTGTGTGCATGTGAAAGGCTGTGGCCCGTCCATGTGTCCGTGTTACT
>NW_019525199.1:459804-478032 GCF_002814215.2 Seriola lalandi dorsalis | reverse complement strand
ACTCCCACCCCTACGTGCACTCTCATTCCCGCCCCTAGTTGTCCCCCAGTTGCCCCCAGCGTGCCCCTGCTACCCCGCTGAACTCATCAGCTCAGCCCACCTCTGCTTTAGGGCAGGAGTGCAGGGTCCCAGAGGAGGACCGGGCTCTGCTCATCCGCCCAGCTTAGGAGGGCAGGGATTGGGTTTAGGCGACAGGTGCCAGAGGGACTGGCCAGTCCCTTCACAGCAACACACACACGCCAACACACACACACACACACACAGAAATACATACACACTGAATCTGGCTATGCCTTAATCCCCAGCCAGCTGTTGCAGTTGCTAGCCCAATCAGTCTAAAGTGTCGAGCGCTGGGGAAGCTTGTCCGTGTGTGTGTGTGTGTGTGTGTATGGGGGGGGGGGTCAGGTAGCTGCCACACATGCCAGTCGTCCTAGCAGTCCGGAGAGCTTGGAACCGGACCCCTGTCCACCCGATGACGGCCCAGCCTGATAGATTAATAACACATGTTCCCCTGGCACTGTGAGCACGCTCTCTCTCTCTCTCTCTCTCTCTCTCTCTCTCTCTCACACACACACACACACATATAATACACACTCACTCATTCATTATCTTCCCCCTAGCTGAGATAGGCCCAATCCTATCACAGTCCACCCCAAAGGCCAGCAGAGGTGAACTGGGGCAGACTCTCCACCCCCCCTTTACCCCCTCGAGCCGGCCCATCCCTGTGTGACCCTATAGACACGGCCAATCCATCAGGAGCGTGTGTGGGTGGGGGGGTGTTTTGGTAAGGGTTATGGAGGGTGCCGTGTTTGCTGTCAGGGTGTATCGCTGCCAGTTCATGGCTCATGTCAGCGCTGGGGATTCTCGACGTTCAGCAGATTATTGCTGCACGGTGCCGAGGTTATCCCCAAACACTCGCACGGCCAAAAGAACAAACATCACAACTGCCCCGGGCCGGTGTCACACAAACGGGCTAATATTGGTATTTGCCCACATTTATAATCCTGAAAATTTTCTCATCATATAAAATCCCACATTTGGTGCAATTTATTATCAGTGATTAGTTTCCTGTGACTCCGTCTCTGTGTCGTAGGATTCAACTTCCCCTCGGCAACGGTCGCTACGCGCATTCATCCTGCAGAAGACGACAAGTCTAGTGTCGCGGTGTCAGATGACGCTCTCGTCTGCCTTTCTGTCTGTGTTCAGTCTTTAATTAAAACAACGTGACGCGTCGAATCTTCTCAGCCGATAATTTGTTTGGCTGCGCTGTAACAGAGTCGCCAGGCGCTCTTCTTCTGTGGTTTCTCACAGAGTCGCCGCTCATCATGTGTTTCCTGTCACCAGCCGACGACACGTGTGTGGGGGAGGGGGCGGTGCTCTGGGACCTTCAGTGGACTAACACCTGGGCAAAGTGGGCGACCATCTCACAGCTGACGTGTCTGCTGCTGGATTTGATTTGATCAGTAGAAAGTTATTGAGGGAATATTCACCGTGAACTCTCAGTAATGACGAGAGTCTGAATTATCTGGAGACCCTTTCTTGTACGGGTGTTTAAATTTACGACTAATTTACATTCAATTAAATGAATAACAAACCAAACGATCAGCACAGAGCAGCGAGGCGGGGGCGGGGCCCCGGAGCAGCACTTTGTATCAATGTAAAATATAATTAAGATGTCATGTGTTTTCTACAGTGTGCATGATACTAATAGGATACCTGTGTACACTAATGTACAGAGAGTGGGAGAAACAGGGTCAAGGTCAGGTCGTTATTGCCCCGGGGGCCCCTGGTTGGTTCTGTTGCCCTCTAACTGCCGGTCACGGATTTCAATGTCATTTCAATTATATCAGGCACAAGACGCTGTACGGATAATCTTTGGGGACATCACAGAGAGCAGTAAGACGCGGTTTTGTTCATAAGAAGCCTGAACATCGATTCAGCGTAAACTCACACACACACACACACTTCGCACACCCCCATTTCATCCTCAGGAGATCTAAAGGCAGAGGACACGACCGTGCAGGACGGGCAGTTTGACTGACAGATCGTCTGCCGTCAGAAAACACAGTCGTGAGCTCTCGGCAGCCGCAAACACAAACGCCACGGCAGCACCGAAGATGGAGATGAGAGACGGAGAATCAAGGATGGAGCAGATTAGCACAAGAAGCTGCTCGCCCCCACCGCCCCCCCCCCCATCCTCAACTAATTTCATCAGCTTGGCTCTCATGGGAGACTCTGAGCGTAATCTAAATGTTGTTTGGGGCGAGTTTCTCTTTGTGACAGGAACACAGCTTCTCTCTTGTGTGTGCGCACCACGGCTGTTAACAGTTGTCTAACACGGGTGTCCGTAAAGCAAATGCAAGTCTTATGATGACTGATATAATGCATTAATTTCATGTCATACATGATCACAAGATGAAAAGCGGCGGCGCTTGAAACTATTTACACAGACCGCGTCCAAAGCCAGCGCCATTTCTGTGCAGACGTTGCTGCTCTTACGCTCCGTGTATGAAAGTGTTAAAAACAAAGTGAGCTGTTAGAGGTGAAGCCCCTTGATTTGTTTTGCTTCCCAGGAAAAACCGGCTGCCAGTCGGACGGCCCCCTCTTTTTTTTTTCTGTATGGGTGTCGGTGAAAAGCAAATGCAAGTCTTATGAGGATGATTCACATAATACGATGATTTCATAATGTCGTTAGTCTATTATGTGATCACAAGATGAAACTCTGCAGCTACATCACCAGTTCATGTGGACCATTTCCACACATCATGCTCTGTATGAATATGATATCTGTTAAAAGCCACATCAATGAGATGTGTTAATATGATCCACTCTGCAGTCACAGTCTGTGCATTATCCCCCCCCCCATCGATACCACAGCCGGCGATGCTCCCCTGGCAGTGTTGGCTATGAAAGAGCAGAGTAAGCTCATATTATCGATATGGAAGAAAAAAACATATACTCGAATGAAGTTGGTCAAATTTCACATTGACTTTTTTCTGGATGTAGCCGGGGGGAATGGCAGTGACTTAACTCGCCCCCTCCAGGAGTGGAAGTAGATCCGGTGTCAGTGCTCTCAGCCCGTAACAACACATAGTCAATGCAGTTTGACAATCGGAGGCAATCAGCCGCAGAATACTTGAAATGAGAAGTATAATATGTTCTTGTCAGGGTGTGCGCCGCCTCTTATTGAAGCCAATTCAGCCGGTTTCTGTTGTTTTAGAAAATGAGGAGCCAAATTATATCCTCACATTTTTCATATCAGCTGCGGGAAACATCAGTTGGACGACGGGAACCAATATTGGCACCATGTCCCAGCAAACTGAATAGTGGTCTCCTTCTTTTTTTTTATTGTGTTTAATGCAAACAACATGAGCACAACAAGTTCAAGTGGTTCAAGAGGTCCATGAAATGTGGCAGCAAATAACTAAATTAGGTTAGGGTTTGGGTTATTTACTCAATAACTGAAATCTTTTCACTCTTGGTGGAAAAACTGCTGACGTGGCTGCTGGTTGGCATCACATCACAACCTCCTTTTGAACCTCTGACTTTGGCAGAAGTTTCTTCATATTTTCACAAATTCACATTACGAGTACTTTTTTCTATTGGCAAGCTTCACTATTTACAGATGTCCCTTAAACGCCTCACATGCTGACTGTTGGTAAGATGCTAAAATTCAGAGATGTCCCCTGAACGCCTCACATGTAGGCAATAGGTAGACGCTACAGTTCACACGTGTCCCCTGAACGCCTCACATGTAGGCAATAGGTAGATGCTAGGTACAGCTAGCACACATCATCAGGGGCCCCACTTACGGGGTTTCTGGGGCAGTGGCGGTGCACTGTATAGTGACTTTATGGGAGGTTTAAGGGGGTGTGTAGTTGTCATTGCAAAATGTGCCAATATGAAGGACTGTGGGGGGGTCTCTTCAAATTGCCTGGCTTGCCCCTCCTCACAGATGTAAACACTGAGGTGCAGGATGGTCCAGGAAGTCTGTAAGTAACTGTGCTGCTTTGCTGAACGTCCCTCTGATCCAGGCCTGGCTTCAGAGCGTCTCAGCGTCTTGTGTGAGTGTTTTGGTTAAAGCTAAGACAGGAAGTTTGATGTGGTATCTGCATTAACGAGGGGAATGGATCCTAACAGGATGTGGCTTTGACAGATAGCTGGTGGCGTCAACTCTTGATGTGATCTCCGATTGAAAGCTGCTACAGTCGAACACACACTCTCTCTCTCTCTCTCTCTCTCTCTGCGAATGTACAGTCTGTAAAGTCCGCTGTGGTTATTGGACTGTACAGACAAGTGTGTTTGTAAGTTTGTGTGTGTGTGTGTGTGTGTGTGTGTGAGAGAGGGAGAACTGGAGAGCCCCTGAGTGCTCTTTGTGCTAATAAAACAGCAGCTCTATGGGACACTGGACACCCAGGATCAAACTCCATCACATTACTGAAATATTACACCTCCTCCAGCCGAGGGCCTGCAGCGGGTTGATGTGTCTGCATGTCAAAGGTGTGTGTGAGTGCATACATTAAGGTGTGTGTGAGTGCCCCCCCTGTAGAAGTGTGTGATGATGCACATGTGCAGCCTATGTGTGTTTACCCGTTGTTGTGTTGTCAGCTGCTTGACAGTCTCTTCACAACACACCGTCTGTGTCTGCTCTCTAAATGCATCGATCCCCGTCCTGCAGGGAGGATACTGTAATATGTGAGGGCCTGATGTGTCTGTGCCACACCACCACAGAACACTCCCGACAGCCGGATGAAAACCTTCCACTGTCGCTGTAGAAAAATTAGATTTTCAGTCACTGACCTTTCATTCATATCTAATTTAGCTGTCCCTTAACCTACAGCACAGGGACTGTGACGCTCTCTAATACAAAGATTTTTCAATATTTTTGTTCAATAAAGTTGAGCTAAAATTTGCAATATTACGTTATTCTACAATATTTAAAGTACGCATCCTGGAGGTTGAGTACTTGACTGAAATCAAAACATCATATTCAGTTTTAAATGGACGACAGCTGAATAAATTATTAAACTTGTAACCAAAACGCATTCTGCATCAATAACGACGATCTGCACCCGTGTCCAGATGTGATGCCCAGAAACGCCCCTCACATGGACCGGTATTGGTGAAGAAATGTGGACACATCATGCATACGTATATAAAACCATGCATGAATATGGTTTTGCACGTGCACCCAGTTCAACAGTGACTGAGGTTTATAAAAACAGAAACAGAATTTCTGCCGTTGTTCTTACAGAACAAGCAGTTTGTTGTCATTTCATGCGTCTCATCCCTGGATCTGGATCAGCACCACGCACTTGTTCCTCGGCCCATGATTGAGTATTCAACCAGCTGCTGTGGACAGAGCCATCCGCAGAAAATACCCCCCCGAAAAAAGCTAATATCAGTTTAAGTGTTTGTTTTATTTTGAATATTTTCACCGCTTTAATTTTGCCCAAAAAACACAGTTTGTGAACCATTGAACTTCTGTTTCACTGCACACAGGTGCAACTGTTGAACACACTGTATGAATCTGCACATCAGCTGTTAGAGTCAGACGGAGCTGAGCGCTGGTGCGTAGGAATACGCTCGTTTTAAGGGTTTTAAAATGGCTATTATGTGGACGGCCCCACAGCGCCACATCAAACTGGGAGCGCACTGCTCCCGGCGTCACACACTGACTGTAGATAATAACAATAACCTGAACCATCACTTTAATATCTGGGAGCGAGTCTTTTAGATATTATGTTGACACGTAAACAGGAGGAATGTGGAAATGGCGCCAAAAACATGGAGAACTTATGATTTAATGAAGTGAATTTTAAATAGATAATACACTTTGTTGTTGTTACTGTTATTATTGAAGTTTTAAAGGAGTTTTAAAGGACGTGTCCACGTGTTCTCACACCCTTCACAGCCCATAGTGGTGAAAAACTTTATTACAGTAATTGCAGTAATTTACAGTGGAATAACTATCACCACAGCTGTTGACCTTTACACAAGCACACAGACCAGACACACTCATAATGAAAAATAGTTTCTGATGTGATGTAAGTGTGTGTGTGTGTGTGTGTGTGTGTGTGTGTGTGTGTGTGTGTGTGTGTGTGTGTGTGTGTGTGTGTGTCGGAGAGTAGGGAGTGGGAGCAGGGGAGTTTATGGGATGTGCAGAGATTTAAAGCTCCTCTCTCCCAGCGCCTCCTCACAAGGTCAGGACCTCAGCGCTTTGATCCCTCATTAGGGGGCAACCAAAACATATAAGCCACATCAACCAGTACTATATCACCAACCCAGAGAGAGAGAGAGAGAGAGAGAGAGAGAGAGAGCATGGCATCCTTAAAGCTTGAATGGACTGATGCAATGAATCAGCATCAAAATAGAGGGGGTGGGAGGAAAAGCACTGGCTGTAGAAAGGAGGGGAGGAAGAAGTAGCATGAGGCAGAGATAGGAGTGAAATTCAGAGAAAGTGCCGTCAGCTGATAAATCAATGAATGATTTTATGCTGCAGCTGGATATGGCATATTATTATTTTTTTATCTCTGAACCTGTTCTTTTTTTAATTTGCAAAACACAGGAAAAGTTAAACCTGCTTCCTGCCTCTGGGGTTATTTTGTCTGAGTCTGTTTCCCATTTACTTTTTTAAGAGAGTCCACACAGGTCAGGTTATGTCTGTAGAGCAATGTATAGCTTCTGCTGCAGCAGAGATACAGGGGGGGGGGCATCTCTGAATTAGCTGCTACAAACCCTCTAAGCTGTAAACACCTGTAGAAATGTGACGTAAGAATGTAATCTGAGATAACTAAGAGGCAGATGAACCCGTTCCACTTAGTGACCGAGCATCAAAAAGCTTCACCCGTTACCGACGGGGCGAACATATAATGTCTCGTTGCTGGTCATCGTATGAAATGAACCATCTAAACTGTTTCCAGATTGAACTGAATGGATAACTCTTGGATTTAAAAATAAACGGCATGCCAGAGCCGCCAGAGTCTCCTCTGTGTATCTGGTTCAGGGTGACCTCCAGAGCGGAGAGGTCGGTGCGTGACTCTGAAGTGTCGTGTCGAACTTAGTAAAAGAAAGAATTTAGTTTTTTGTTATCAGTATATTTTAGACCTTGTTCATCATAAAGTCCAGGAACAGTTTGATAAGCAGTTATTTGTCCCCACGTCCATCGTGGCCATGTCTTTAGATATGAGGTATTCAGCCTGTCCAGTAGACAGGAGCTCAACCTTGGTGATTTAATTGTATCTGCAGAAGGAGCAAATCCAACTCTAATTTCTCATCTGTTAACTTTTTAAAGTGCTCAGTACTACCGTTTTATTTATTTATTTTATTTGCACAGTCTGAGATCATCTTAAATATGTCAAATAATTTCACAACATCAGCTGTTGACAGCTTTGTTTCCAAAGTTTTGGTGTCAGCCTTTATTTGTCAAGCCCTTAGTGCAGCCGCAGAGCAAACAGCAGCGTGATGCCAAAAACAAAGATTATCACTCCTTACCAGGGGGCGAGGGCAGCAAGCTGTTGTTGTGAATCAGTAATGATCCAGATTTGTGTCTCAATCCCAGCTGAGGCCCGTCCTGCGATTACAACACACGGGACACAACCAAATTACACCAAATTGCACTTATCCTGTGACAGGTCCTTAACATAAAATGGGATTAGTTGAAATTTAAATTAATCTGATGGAGAAATCAGCACATGGTGAGACAAAATGGTGACAGGATTTAAAAGACAAATAAACATTTTGGCGGAAAAGCGAGAGAATATGGGAGTTTAGAAATTTGTGAAATATCAGATTTTCAGCCAGTTTGCCTCTGAGGTTCAGACATCTCCACAACTTTGTGAAATTATGATTAAATGTCTGTCACCTGCTAATTTTCTTTAGCATAAGATTTGATGTGACAAATACAGCTGTATCGTCAGCATAAAAGTACAGTCGCGTTGCTAAACAACATCCCAGTTCTCGTGATCTGATTTTAAATCTGAATCTTAATGACTTAGTTTGTTTGTTTGTTTTTTTTCAAACATTACTAATGAATCTTTTCTGGAATTTGAACTTGCAAGTTAAACTTAACAATGGCTGAACAGTCGGTAAATTTCTTAAGCATTTCCACCTAATAACACTCCAAAGACAGAATTCAAAAAGAGGATTTAAAATCATAAAAAATTAGTCAAAAAAACCTTTATTAGAGGAAGGAAAAAAGTAAAAACTACTGTAAAACAGCGACACACATACATACACATTTTGTTTTTGGAGTTTGTCTGAGAGTCTCTTTACCCACTAAGACTAGTATCAAAAATACTTCAGTTTTAATGTTGCGTGGTGAATGCAGTCCAGTCCACATTAAATCATAATGGCACTATTGAAGCAGTGCAGCGCTGTACAGCAGTCGTAGACCATGAGTCATCACAGGCGATGAGCATGACCTAAACTGCTGTTGGTTTTTATTTTGCGGTTTTTCAGATTGATGTTTGAAAACCAGATCTCAGTCTTCCATCGTTAGTGAAAAGAGTCGTGAGTCAGCAGAAACCTAACGTCAGTCAGCGGTAACACCTTCCAGTCACTGGTGTAGTGACGTTTCTCTAAAGAACTTACTGTAAATCAGCATCAGTATTAACTGAGGTAGAAAAACCTGAGGGTTGAACAACTGCTGTGTCACACACTCAGCGTCATTACATCCGGGCAACTAAAACTAAGGAAAGGTTAGAGGAAGATGGTGGTCAAAACCACCCACCTCAGCTTCCTCCCTAAAGCTGGGTGTTCACTGTCTGTCTCTGAGCCGCCCCAAGTTTCAGCTTCGTCATGCGTCGTTTGCCAGGCAGTGGTCAGGCGGGAGCGAGGGGTGGTCAACCGCTTCTGATCGGCCGTCGTCAACGTCTCTCACACTTGGAGCGGATCCACAACTCGATCCCCCAAAACCCAGTGTCTTTTGTTTCTCACTGCGTGAAGGGGAAAACAGGGTGAAGGTGAAACCAGGACATGATGCAACACGATGCGTCATGTGGACAATAAAAAACATGGAGGCTGGTCAAGGTGTGGCGAGAGAATACCTGCCTGTTCGATGTTTCCTCCTCCTCCAATCACAACCGATGTCCCAGAACGTAAAGTATTTAGCTTTACACCACGGACGACGTGACTGAACCCGGTGATGCTCCGCCTCTTATTACAGCCCGGGACCGGCGGGAAGAGTATCCGTCTGCCATTTGAAGTTTATTAGCTCTGATAGTAAAACACATTGTAATGTGTACAGGAACTTCCTTATTGTTTGACTGAGCTGCATTCACAGCTCTGAGCGCCACAACCCGAACTGGAGTCTGAAATCCAGCCGCAGAAGGCCTGATTGATTGTGCCGTGGAAAATTAAACTCCTGTGAGTGAGTCTGAGTCGACATTCAGGGACATTTTGGATTCCCAGAGGCGCCAGGGGAGGTTAGCCGGGTTAAGAATCTTAGCGGGCCGGCTAAAGCCTTTTGGAGCGGATCCTTATTAATCTCTCCCACACCCCCACCAAGACATTAGCACCAGGTTTAGGCCGATTTACCTCGCCTGATAACGCCCCCGCTAGATCTGTCAAATCACCAACATACATGCACACACAAACACAAACACACAAACACACAAATACACAAACACACAAACACACAAACACACAGGAAACCACATTTTTATCCACAACACAGAAGCAGATTCTGGTTTGAGTTTCATCTTTTCTCTTTCCTTCCTCCTTCTGATTTTCCTTTTTCTCTCAGTTCACTTCAGTAAACATCTGATTGTTGGTAGCTGGTTCCTCTCCTTCCTTCCTTCCTTCCTTCCTTCCTTCCTTCCTTTCTTGTCTATATATCTCCTTTCTCTTTTTCGTCCTGATAACCAATCCTTCCCTCCCTCCTACTTTGCTGAACCTTCTTGCAACCTTCACTTATTTTTCATTCTTCTATGATAAAACGTTTCTTCATTTGTTGTTGTTTTTTTTTAATTTATCAAACTTCCTTTTCTTTTATTTCTTGCTTTCTTTCATTTCCTGTTTCTCTTCCTCCTTCCTTTTTTTCCCCTCACTTTTATTTTCGTGAATCAGGTGCACTTTCCATTTCATCTTACACCTGTCTTTCAGAGGTGGATAGACAGATATACAGATAGAGAGGGAGAGAGAGAGAGAGATTTTGTTCTCCCTTTCACACCTCTGGTTGGCCCCCCTCCCAACCAGTAACACCCTGTGTGTTGGAGGGGTGAGTTAAAACCCCCTGGCTATCCTGGATCATCCTCCATATAAGAGCCTTAACCCTGGTCAGCACTACAGGACTACTGTCTGCATCCACACACACACACACACACACACACACACACACACACACACACGCACACACACACGATCATATCACAGGAAGCGGCTCAGTGATGAGAAACAGAAAATAAAGGTGATTTCAGTTTAAACTGGAACATGTGACTGTAAATCACAGACAGCGTCATTTATTAGATCATTAAGAGTTTCTCTTTTTTCTGATCGTAAATCTGAAGTGAAACTAATAAATCGTATTATGATCAGCGCTCCATCAATTACCCAATAAATAAATTAGTCAATCAAAAGAGAATTAATGCAAAATAAACGGTTTAAATGGATCAGTCGTTTATCAAGTAAAAACACCGAACAGCATTTGGTTCCAATTCATCCAGTTTTCTTTATTTCTTTCTATTTGATATAATCTTAAAATGAACATCTTTTGGACTTGGACTGAACTGTGACGCCAGTTTACAGAGTTTTCTAACTTTTTATAGACGAGATATAGATTTAAAATAGATGAATATAGATTTATTGATTAATCATTTGTAATGAAAGTGCAGCCATGATGCATTAAATATCAGCGTTTATTCCAAAATCTCCTGGTAAAAAAACAAACCAAAAAAACCCCAATATTATTAAATTTCATTATAGAAATCTTTATTAACCTCTATGACTAAATGTACCTGGTTTATTCTTTGAATCTTTATTGGAAACGAGGCCTTCAGGGGCTTTTCATTTAAACAGCTGCGTTTGTTTTATCCAGATAAAAACCTGCTGGTCACAGTGTCGTCTTCATGTCCACAAGGTTTACACGTGAGTTTGACGAGACGCTTTTAAACCGTTAGTGATGTGACTACAGTTTACTGCATGCAGCTGCTGCCAGGTGACAAAAGCACGGGGGGGGGGGGGGGGGGTCCCATCATGTTAATATTGATAAGATACGAGGTGTGCTGGACGTTACAGTAACAAGTGACGGCAGCAGCCACAGTGTCGCTGCGTCTGTGAGGATGTTGAATCTTGAGGCCTGGAGGCGACTTCACCGCCGCAATATTTCCTACACTTCATCTCTGCCTTGTTTAAATGTTGCCGTACTTTATTATAGTTATTATAGATTATACGAGGATTTCATGTCCTGTCCTCGTCAGTGTTGTGATGAACATGATGTGTGTTCCTGTACGACTTCATCTACTCCACAGAGTCAGTGTGGAGGGTGTTGATAGATTCAAGCTCTCTCTCTCTCTCTGTCCCAGGGTGTGGATTTATAGCGTGTGTGTGTGTGTGTGTGTGTGTGTGTGAGTGAGAGAGTGTGTTAGGGTGGAGAAGGCAGAGATTAAAGGGGAGGGGTAGCTGCTGTGTTTTGGCCGGAGCTCTATGGAGGCCGGTCCTATAAAGCACCATGGCCATGAAATGCATTTTATTGTTGCTTAATCCTCACACTGTGGCAGAGCCCCATTTCACACTGGATTCTGGGGGCCCGTGTGTGTGTGTGTGTGTGTGTGTGTGTGTGTGTGTGTGTGTGTGTGTGTGTGTGTGTGTGCGGTGTGTGCGCACTCACACTCCCCGGGGGCCGTGACTAATTGGACAAATTTGCACAGCAGGGGTGGAGGCACATGCACGGCAGGAGATTTGATTTATGGGCACTGGGGCTAAATACACACACATACATGGAGAAAGATGGCACACATGTATATAAATATTAAGTACATGTTATCTGCATTCATATTATATTATATTATGTTATATAAATATCTTTTACCAAGAATATTTCCACTGCCACCTCAAACACCTGCACCCAGCCCTCACATCACTGCAGTCCATCCCACTTTACCTGAGGGGAATATTTAAATGATGCGGCTGAAAGTAAAAATGAATATATATATATTTTGCACTGACATAATAATGGTAAACGTAATAAGATTAATTTATATTTTTACATTTAAATTCCATCGTATGTCAATTAATATTTATATATATATTGTTAGATCAATAAAATAAACTTTCTAATTTAACAACAAAAAATTAATTCTACAATCAGAGATCCGGCTGTGCAGAGAGCAGCTGCACACACCTCTTGAATGGGGTTGTGTGTTGCCAGGTTGTGTGTTGCCAGGTTGTGTGTTGCCAGGTTGTGTGTTCCCAGGTTGTGTGTTGCCAGGTTGTGTGTTGCCAGGTTGTGTGTTGCCAGGTTGTGTGTTGCCAGGTTGTGGTAACAGACAGGTTGAAACTGTATGTATGTGTGTGGATTACACAACTGTCCAAACATCAGACAAACATACCAAAGTTATGGATCCGTGAAGACGATTATTAATAAGGTTGAGGGTTGAAGTACGTTGGCAGGTGTGGACCAGGTGTTCACTATACTTCACTATAATAATAGTAATAATTATTATTATTATTATTATAAACAATAAATAAAAAAGATAAAACTTGAATCTTTTGGTTTATACTCACTGATTTATCTTCGGCTCTTTACAACGTGATTTATGGAGAGAAACTCTTCAGGTCTCAGTTTTACTGGAAATATAAAGGTGGTGAGTGAGTTTGCTGACGTTGTTCTGGAGGGAGCGATGATGAAGAGTTTTCATCGTTCCCGTCTTCACTGAAGTGAAACGTCCTTGTAACTGTTGAATTCTTCCAGGAGACAAACATGTTCTGCTGAGGCTGAGCGGGCGGATGCGCTTCCTTTGTTGGCCATTTTCTTATTTTATTTTTTGAGAAAACTTTTTTATTCCATCCAGAATTCATTGCACCACAGTTCAGCTTTAGATGGTCACGAACTAAACTGCTCTAGACTCTTTCTGACGTCTGACTGTCTGTAGTCTCGGAGGCCCCGGGCGAGAAGGGTCTGATGGTCATTCTGAGTGGCGATGAGGACGCTGATCTGAGACCTGACCCTGACCCCGGTTCTGAGACTCGTGTCTGCCGCCGCCGCCACACGTGAAGCGTAACGACATAACAACGTGTGGAGAGAAAAAAAGCGAAGCGGTCTGAAAAATATTTGCGTCGTAAGAACACAAAGGAGAGATTACCCGACATGCTCACCCCGTCATTACCACCTAAACACGCCGGTATCATGCGACGCACTCGGCCCAGTGATCCGCCGCCGCAGTGGACTGGTGTGTACTGGTGTGAGCCGCCTTGTTGACTGGTTTTTCTCCGCTCTCTCATTACGCAGCTTTGATGCTTCTGCTGACACTTTGGTTAGAGTTTCCAACGCCACAGCCATGTTGTTTGAGGACACCGCTGCGTGCATGTGTGTGTGGATCTGTGTGTGTGTGTGTGTGTGTGTTGTGTGTGTGTGTGTGTGTGTGTGTATGTTTACCGCCCTGACACCGGCACTCTACAGGCTGGGGCCCAGATGCTGGTGTGGCCCCCGTGTTGTTTGGTTCACCATCCTGACCTGCTACGACACACACACACACACACACACACACACACACACACACACACACGCACATGCACTAGAGAAAATCAGTGTCACATTTAGCTTGGCTCTGTCCCAGTCCTCCCCTGTCATTTACTGTATTAGCTGTGGTCTCGGTGCTGAAATGGCCCATTATGTGGGCTGTGTGTGTGTGTGTGTGCGTGTGCATGTGAGGATGCACGTGCGTGTGTCTGTTTGCATGTATGAATGTGACTGATTATACTGTATATGTGTGTTAGTGTGTGAGTCAGAATGGTGTGCGACTCGACTATTTGTGTGTGTGTGTGTGTGTGTGTGTGTGTGTGTGTGTGTGTGTGTGTGTGTGTGTGTGTGTGTGTGTGATGCTGTTGTTGTTTGTCTCCCCACACCACCACAGTTCTGGAACGGCACCGGCCACACACCCTTTGATGTGTGTGTGTGTGTGTGTGCGTGAGTGTGTCTTGATGTTGCGGCCACAGTGGATGACAGGACGTCCTGCTCTTTCTCAGCAGGATCCTTCCTGCAGCTGCCTGCACACACACACACGCACACACACACATGCACACACACGCACACACACACACACACGCGCACACACACACACACACACACACACACACACAGGGTCCATCTGCACATGGTTACCTCACCCTGCTGGCCTTTTTCATCTCCCCTTGTCTCTCCGTTCTGTCTCTCTGTCCAGCACTTTCTGTCAGGAAGTGACATCACTCCTTGTGATTTCTTTGTCTTATAACCTCAACGCTGCGAGTGTCACTTAAGTGCATCTTAAAATTCGACATTTACTATAAACCAATTGTTCTACTAATTTTCAGTATATTAAATATGATTCCTTGGTATTAAACTATTACAGCGCTGTAACTCCACAAGTCGTCTTCTCATCAGGAGGAGAAACCCTCAGAAACACAGTCCGACCACCACGGGACGCACAGCTAACATTAAAGCCAGACGAGTGGCTAATGAGCGGATTGAAACCCAGACTGAATGAAATTTGTCTCCATTGGCGGCTCTGTGAGGCGGCGTGACCCTGCAGAGCTGCGGCGCTCAGTGGAAGCAGAAAAACGGAAGCACATGTGCTTTTCTTTTCTTTTTTTTCATTCATACTACACAACAACAACATTTTACATGTGTTCTCCAGACAAGGTCCCGACAAACACGCTTTTAAAATTGCATCATGGAAGTACAGTGCATTTTATCTGATCCGCGGTGCAGAAATCCACCATCTCTTCGGCTCTGATCAATAATCAATGGCGAGCTGGTGGCAGCCGTCGAGGTGCGAGACCTAGTTCTCAGAGAGTTTAGTTTTATCTTGATTTATTTCTGTCGTTGTCATGACTCTGACCTCGTCCTGGGAACATCACTCTGCTTCATGATGATGATGTCAGGCTGTGCACGGTGTGTTTGTTCTAGATGAATCATCATAAGCTAAATGTAAAATCTGCAGATGAGTGCATGAAGGTGTTGGAGTGGACATTATTGATCACTGGCGGTATGTGTGATGGTCAGTGGGCAGGTATCTGTGAGGGAGGGGTCCTGAAGCTTTCCCCTCACTCTCACCAAGCTGATTTAATGATTCATGTTGTTTGTTGTCGAGCAGATTTAATATAATAATCATTAAATAAATAATCCTACATGATTTATCATTTTATTTAATTTTTATTTTATCAGTTTGTCCCATTGAGATTAAAAACTCTCGTTCGAGCGAGACCTGAGAACACGAGGCAACTACACAACTACACAACACAGTGTGTGTGTGTGTGTGTGTGTGTGATGCTAAAGTCTCTAATGTGACTGTGTCAGCGTCGACTGTCCGTCAAGATGAAGACATGGCGACTGACAGTAGACGTCATGTTTTTAAACCCGCCTGGTCTCTGAGGTTCGACGCCTCTCCCTCTTTAAGAAGTGTAATCACTGTTACTGTCAGTTTCACTACATGAGGTGTGATGTAAACATCAGCTGATCGGCTTTGTAATGTCACATTAATACGGTGATGTGACAGTCGTTACCTTTGATTTGTTAATGAGGGTTTAATATTAACGGTGAAGCTTCAGTGAAAGAGGAAAAACTCTGAATCTCTGTTCTGCTGTAAAACCTGGTGATGTGATAAGAACCGTGAACATCTGCAGGTCGCTTCAAAATACGTCCTTTCAATCAAGCACATAAACAGTGAGCTGTGTTATTGATCCATTATTGTTTTGTATCAGTTTATCTGAGCGTCATATCAGAGGTGAAAAACACCTGAGAATTTTTAATGAACACACACACACACACACACACACACACACACACACACACTGCTGTGAGTTTTCACTCCATTCAGTGTCTATGAAGCTGCAGACTCCTGGTGTTTGCCAGCACGGTTTCACAGCTCTGTCACAGCCACTGCCTCTCACTCTGATGCTGCCAGTGATAGCACTGCTGTGTGTGTGTGTGTGTGTGTGTGTGTGTGTGTGTGTGTGTACTGTACGTGTGCTTCAGTCTCAGGAGAGGCACAGCTCGTTGGTTTCTCAATGGAGGCTGTCTCCTGTATTGTGTGTGTGTTTGTGTATGTTCGTGCTGAGTGTGTGTGTATGCATCAGTGAGCATTGTGTGTGTGTGTGTGTGTGTGTGTGTGTGTGTGTGTGTGTGTGTGTGTGTGTGTGTGTGTGTGTGCACGCACTGTGAAAACAACCTGTTGGTGGGTTGCATTATATCTTGGCTTTCAAGTATATGCAGTTTCCTATCAGCTCAATCTATCTAGTTTCCTTTTCCAGATCGCTACACATGCACATGAAAAAACATACTTACGTGTGTGTGTGTGTGTGTGTGTGTGTGTGTGTGTGTGTGTGTGCGCTGCCCCTCCAGGATTTATTGTTGTTCACCACTGTGGCCCAAAGTAAATGCATGACGTATCAGCCTTGTTTTTTCTGCTGCTATTGTCTGAGGATCATCTGGAAGTGTTTTAGACACTGATGGTTCCTCAGTGCGACGCTGTGAATCATTCAGAGACTCCCCATAACAATATTTCCATTGTTTATTTGTTTTCTCTTTCTCTGTGTTTTCCTGTCGTCTGGTTGGAGGGAAAACAAAAGGGAAATCAGAAGATTAGTTTCCACAAGAATCAAAATTTTTGGGAGAAATGGCCCAGAGTGTTTTTTTTTTTCTTCAAAGAACATCTGGAAATTTATTCGATTTTATTTATGAATATTAAAAACAAAAGGCAGATTTCAGATATAAATATACAAATATCAAAGCTATTTTTAACTTAAAAAAAAATTCAAATTTCTGAACTGATCACACAACGGCCTATTTTTATTTCTTATTTTCTTTCTTGGAAAACCCCAAAACACCAGCGCCAGTGAAGGTTGATTAAAACCCAATTTCTGCTTTAAAAAAGGCGATTTGAAGGGAAAATCTGTGATAATGGAATAGATGTAAAATGATGAAATTCAATCATTTCAGAAGGAGAGAGAGAGTGTGTGTGTGTGTGTGTGTGTGTGTGTGTGTGTGTGTATGTGTGTGTGTGTGTGTTTGTGTTGGCTGTGGCCAGTGGAGATCGATGGTCTGTAAAGTGGATTCCTTATTGGCCTGTTTGCTTTGGCAGCTCTTGAAAGAAGCCCACTGATTACACTCCCAGATGTGTCACACACACACACACACACACACACACACACACACACACCACTGTTCACTGCTGCTTCCTTTCATGTCTGTGTGTGTGTGTTGAGGAGGAGGGGGGGACATACATACTTACAATCCTTTAACCTTTTGTGCTTTGGCAGGTTACATCTTCACAAGGACTCTCTCTCTCTCTCTCTCTCTCTCTCTCTCACACACACACACACACACACACACACAGAGTGAAACACATAACCAGTAAATATTGTGACACTGTTTGGCTCATCTCCGTTTTTTCTGTGTTTGTGTGGATTCGTTTTCAGTTTCCTCGCTCTCTCCTCTGTTTGATTGACGGGTGAGTCAGCCGTTGCTACGGAGATGAAAACAACCATTTCTGGATCTTAATGAATTGTTCAAACTGTTTGGAAAAACCAATGGAAACAGTCCAGGTTCAGATTTTATCCTGATGTTAAAGCTGTTACAAGACAAAAACCCATCCTCATTTTTACATAAATAAAATGATGTTTCTTATTCTGTCTCACTGTTTTTACAATAAAGTAAAGGAAGAAAAACTGTTAAATATATTCTAAACCAAAATAATTTAGCCTAAAACTAAAGCTTAACAACCTTTATAATTAATGTAATTTAACTTAAACTTAAGTAAAACCCCAAATCACTAATAAGAATAACAGCCTTCATCCAAAATGATGTGACCATCAGTATTTCTATAAAGCATAAAATTATTTATAAAGTTACAAAATATATATATATATATTTATACACACATATATATGTGTGTGTGTAGCCATACCTGTTTGTAGTCCATGCCATTCTATTTTTGACATTAGATGTGTCATTTTGTTTCTACGTTACATTATATTCTCATTATTTCAGTTTTATTTCATTAAGGCTCTGTGTGTGTGTGTGTGTGTGTGTGT
>NW_019525199.1:459322-459766 GCF_002814215.2 Seriola lalandi dorsalis | reverse complement strand
TTTCTTGGAAAACCCCAAAACACCAGCGCCAGTGAAGGTTGATTAAAACCCAATTTCTGCTTTAAAAAAGGCGATTTGAAGGGAAAATCTGTGATAATGGAATAGATGTAAAATGATGAAATTCAATCATTTCAGAAGGAGAGAGAGAGTGTGTGTGTGTGTGTGTGTGTGTGTGTGTGTGTGTTTTGTGCGTGCATGATTTCTTGAGGTGCATCCACATTTATATGAGACTCAGTGTAGGTGTGTATTGTGCTGTATCTGAATCTAGCCATTCTTCTTTGAGTGTGTCTCTGCGTGTGCATGCGACTGCTCATCCAAGTGTGTGTGTGTGTGTGTGTGTGTGTGTGTGTGTGTGTGTGTGTGTGTGTGTATGTGTGTGTTTGTGTTGGCTGTGGCCAGTGGAGATCGATGGTCTGTAAAGTGGATTCCTTATTGGCCTGTTTG
>NW_019525199.1:456937-459302 GCF_002814215.2 Seriola lalandi dorsalis | reverse complement strand
TGTGTGTGTGTGTGTGTGTGTGTGTGTGTGTGTGTGTGTGTGTGTGTGTGTGGAGGTGACAGAGTGGCTGTGACAGCATCTATCCGGCTAACGTTGTTAGCATGGAGTCGCTGCCTCCCGCCAGCGCGTCATGTCAATATCAATGTAGAGCTGCAGAAGATGCTGAGATACAGACGGAGTAAAAAGGCTTTGGTGTGTGTGCGTGTGTTTAGGAAAGTTAGGGTGTGTGTGTGTATTTAGTGACTTCTAAGCGAGTTCAGTGTGTGTGTGTGTGTGTGTGTGTGTGTGTGTGTGTGTGGCCCAATAAAAGCCTCGCTCCTGACATTTTTACTGCAGGTAAGTGGAGGGTGAATTTATGGTGCTTGTTTAGAGGCCTAAGGAGGCTTGGTTGGCCACGAGCTGGACACACACACACACACACACACACACACACTTACTCACACACACTTTTCTTTTTTTTTTCTTAACGTAGACTTTTCCAGCTCGAGTCGGATTCATATTCATTCAGTCTGACAAGTTCTCACACAGAGCTGAAACCACAGTCCTACCGACGGACTCCTGGTCCCGAGGATCCGAGCCCATGACTCACACGCCACATAACAGACAACTGTAAACTGTATGATGACACTTTGCATCATAATGTTATGAATGGAAATCAAGGACACGGACGTTTGAACGCGCTGTGGGGTCCGAGGAGCGAGGAGCGAGGACCCGGCCGGCGACAGGCGCAGCAGACCGACGGCTTCAGAGACGAGGCGAACAAACAAGGAGATGAGAGGAGAGGAGACCATTCCCAGGTGGCTGCTTGGCTTCCAATACAATTTTACCCAAACTTGATGAGGAAATGAAATGGGCCACCCCCACCCCCCCACCACCCCCCCTCCCCTCTGTCCAATACGATTAATTCCCTGTAAGATGCTTGCTTTTAGACCCAAGAGAGAGACACGATAATGGAGGATTTATTCGCTTAGAATGAAGAGGCTAGTGGAGGAGGGAGTTTCATAATGCTTTCCTCTCCACCTCAGCCGGCTGTGTGTCTCCCTCCATCTCTACGTCCTCCCCCCTCCCCCTCTCTTCCTCCTCCCCCTGCCTGTGCAGGATTGAGCGCATGATGCAGGAGCTTCTTGTGTAACCGGTGAGACGGAGCACAAGGTGTCAGAGGTAGAGAAGGAGACGGTGACCTGCTGGTGATGCAGCCGTACGTCTGTCGGCCCGTCCTCTCCCCCCTCTCCCTCCCCTCCCCCCTCTCCCTCCCCTCCGGCCTCTCTGTGGTGTGATAAGGCCAGCTTTGGGACACATTAGGCGAGGCAGGGCGTTAAGATCAAATGGGATTGTGGAGGATTTCCAGGAACACACGGGGGCTGTGGCTTTGGTGCTGGGAATCCTCTTCGTTTACCCCCCAGAGAGGAAGCAAAGGCACGGAACAATATTCATCAGACCGCAGCGTGCGGCACGACACCTCCGTCCAGACGGAGCAGGGGATAAACAGAGAGAGGTCTCTCTGGTCACATACGAGGCGTAACGGTGAACACAGTAAGCAGTCGGGCGGTCAGCTGCTCGTTTGGCAGCTAGTCTGGAAAAAGCTGTTGCTGTGGCATGAGGTTTTGGTTCTGATGGACTGCAGCGTCCTGCCACAGGCGGGACTCAAAAAGTGTGAGTCCAGGGTGGCGCTCAGCTGCGAGTTCCTCTTCCTGTAGCAGGTCAGCAGATGGTCAACCTCCCACCTGCAGGCAGACGCCTCCCCGCCACAGATGAGTCCAGTGAGGGAGGTGTCGTCCACGCAGGGATTTCATTTCATTTATTTCATTTAAGGTTTGAAGATCGTTGAAGTTTCCCTCGATTGCAACGATGTCGAGATACACAGAAACACAGAGTTAAAATCCAAAAGAAGTGAAAGTCATTTACACTCTGAGCTGAGGCGGTTTGAGGAGGGATGACATCGCCATCGGCACCGGCTGTGGCGTCGGCACGAAAACAACCCGTTTGTAGAAACGCTCGGACGATGGAATAGCTTCAGAATTTCTGTAACGTTCTGTATCGGCTCTGCGTCGGGGTCAGAACTCCAGCAACACTTAGTCGTAAACAGAAAAACTTTATTCGACCAACGACGCGTTTCGGGTTGTGGTCATGTGGCTTCAGGCCCCTCTGTTGCTGCCTGTAAACACACAGAGGAAAACGTGTGATTTTGCTTTTCATTAAAACAAGGTCTTGCAACACGCTCCGTATCGGCCAATCAAATGTGTGCACCGGGTCGCTCTCTTCCACTGTCACATGACCGCAGCATCCGCACCATTTGTCTTATGGTCGTCCTGAGGACAGAGGACGATTGTCACTCCAATGAATCCAGTCTCACAGATTTGCCCCC
>NW_019525199.1:444352-456917 GCF_002814215.2 Seriola lalandi dorsalis | reverse complement strand
TTTTCCCCCCCCCCCCCCCAAATCGATGCAACCTGTGCTCTGTTTTAAATTTTAGGTTCTTGTGACATCACAGGATGGTATGTCACGTGATGCTCTACTTGCTACTGCCCTGCAAACACAACCCCCCTCCTCCCTCCACCGCCAAAGTCCTGGCTTTTACTAGGTATGGGGTTGGGGTTGGGGTTGGGGTTGGGGTTGGGGGGGGCAGCACTGTATATGAGTGGGTCTGTTTGGTAAATAACACTAAAGTATTTATTTGTGCTGTGTCGCAACTCCAGTAAACAGTGGACAGCACCAGTTTAGATTTGGATTGGACCACTTCCCAGAAGAAAATCCGACGTTGGGGGGAGGGGGGGGGTCAGATTGATGCGAGGCGAGAGACAGACAGCGAGGAAGGAAGTGAGCAAACTGTGTGTGATTGATAAAGGCCTGTGACCCTTTCACACACAGTCTGTAACACTCAGATGAGGAGGCGTATACACACCCGCTCCACACAGGCGGCAACACACAGGAACCCTGTAATTGAATATCGTGCAGAAAGCAAACATTCCCCTGTAAACATATCATCTGTCACCTCTATAGCTTAATCCATATCCTTTATGCCAAATGGAGAAACACACACACACACACACACACACACACACACACACCCCTGCAGCCTGTCAAACAAACAAATGAGGCTGGAGTCCCTGTGAAAGTCATCACCATGACCATCCCAGCTTCATCATCACGTTAGCCTGCTCCATTACACGGCAATACGATCCGGCCTGAAATCAATTAGCCGGCCATGCTAGCACCGTAAAGCGTACACTCCCCGATCTTTGTTTTGGTTTTGATGGAAAACAATGTCTTGCGCCCAGAAGGGAGTTTTTAGTTGTGCGGGTGCCACGTCCCTGACCAGATGAAAGATGCTTTGTACTGGTTCTGTGATGACTCTGAACGCAGGAAAATTATGATGCTGGCTCTGGCTGATTGTTTATCAGAGTTATAGTTTTTAGAAAAGTATTAAACATTTCAAATAACAGCTTTACAAATGGATTATATTCACACTGCTGATATGGTTCTTAGTATGACATCAGATCATTGACAGACAGAATTAAAAATAAATATCAGGCAGCTATTTAACTATTAAAGCTGCATCAGTGTAAAGGTCTCTGTCCATGTGTCGTTTGATTATAGATCAAGTCTAAGTTCTTTATTAATACTGTGAAAAAAGAAAAAAAACAGCTGTCAGGACTTATGTAACTTTGTGATGTCACAACAAAGCAGTCACCAAGCCCCGCCCACCTGGACCCACCATCCAAACCTTGCAGGATTTGGTTTCTCTGAGTGTTTTTAACTGAAATCTGCTTTATTTTTATTGGATCACTCAGAAAACAGTGAGCCAATCAGAAGAGAGGCTCAGAGCCTCCTCTCTTCTGATTGGCTCACCGACCTGTTGTTACTAGAGCTGCAGAGAGAAGCCTGAGAGAGGAGATGTAAAACTATACTGAGATGGTTTTTATATCTTCTGATGGATCAACACTTTAAATAAAACACAGAAGAAGAAACATGGAGCTTTAAATGTAGAACCCTGTAGTTCCTAAGTTCTAGATTCACTAACAAAAACCTTTAAACTGAAATATTTAAGAACACTTTTTGCATGAAGAAAGCTGCACGGCTCTGGAAGCTCAAAACAAGCTTGTTAAGCAGTTCCACCAGGACGTCCCATTGTGAGTGAATCACTACAACCTCTCCAAGCTCAGAAATGACCTTTCACACTCAACTGCAATGAAAAAGACCGATAATCAATATGCGTAATTAGGTCACGTATGAGTAAAGGTTCAAACTTTAATGCATAAATATGTGAATTAGTAGGTTTAAAGTGGCCACTCAGAGTGAGCGGGCAGCTCGTCAGGGATTACTTGAGGAATTTCCTTCACCTCTTTGATGCGACGGGTTTGATGGCACAGAGGAGCAGGAGCTGTTACCTTATTGGATCACATGCTGGTTTGGAAATAGCACAAGAGTTAGTGGTTCAGAGGAAGAAAGTTTTACCAAAATCTCATTTATTGAAATGGAATCACTTTGATCTGTTTTTAATCACACGCAGCGTGGTGACTGTTGTCTGTTGGGAGCTGACCCATCCTAACAGCGCTGAGGTCTCTGATTCTGAGAAGCCGGTTCCTGGTGTTACCATGGCGCTGATGTCCAGCAAATGAAAAGCAGCAGCTTCTGGTTCGTTTTTTCTTCTCCACATTAAAATGTCAAACAAAAAAAAAAATGTGTTGTCGAGTTGTGAGAAGCTGACGGTAACGGTGGTGAAGACGACAACTCCCATGATCCCTCGCTGCTTCACGACGTCACCCCGACGCCGTCTTTTGTTATCGTTTATTGAGAAACTGCGTTTAACTCAAAAGGACAAAACTCAACACTCAGCGATTCAAAGGTAGAAACCCCTTGAACAAATGTGAGTGTGATTTTCAACCTGGGGTCACGAGCGTGTAAAAGGTCGAGGGAGAGGTTTGCGGTCGCAGGTATTTCTCACTCATAAGGATCATACGTTCGCCACGTAGGTCACACGTACAGGCCGTGCACGGCTGCTCATTTGTCAGCAAACACGCCCTCTCAGGGATCTGCTTAGCGTTAAATATATGAGCTCCCTCTAATCAGTGGCTCCTTCAGCTCGTTATTAATGCCCGCTGGAAACCAGGACCAGGACCAGGGGGGAGAGGTCTTTTCCGAGGCGACTGTAATTTCCCTTCTCTTTACACCTCCACACCCTCCTTTCCTGTGACATTCATTAGTGCAGCGTAACCTTCAAAAGACACCCGGAGCCGGAGTGAGCGGCGGCCTGCTGGTGTCGGTACCAAACGCCTGGTCTGTCAAAACAAGCACGTCCATACTGATCAATGTCAGCCGGTTTCTATCGACAGATTGAATTTACTCCCTCAGTACTGTGTGAATGTGCAGCCACTCTGTCCCACACACACACACACACACACACACACACACACACACACACACACACACACCAAACGTTAAACCTGCAACACATTTTTGAATTTCTTCTTCTGCACAGATTTCGCTGGACGTTCTTTCAAGAAATCACATTTGCTCCGTAACTCTGCAGAAGCAGCTTCTGTCTTAGCTTCCTAACTTCAAACTGTGCCGTGTCTCCTTTAATGTGCTCAAACAAAACTGTATCGTAACCTTCTGATCTGCTGTATATTGATTACATTTTATTGATTATATTTTGTCGCATGTGAACGACGGAGTTTCGTGGCAGCTGCAGTGTTTTTTATGTGCAAGACTGCACATAAAAAAAATCTGTGCGTCTGTCAAGGTTCATGTGTTGTGTGTGTTTGTGTGTGTGTTTGTGCAAGCCCCAAGGAAACACGTGCACACACACACACACACACACACAGTCCATATGTGTTTACCTGATGTGTGTGCAAACATGATGCCGTGACATCAGCACTCAGGTCTGTGTCATGCAAGCGTATGGCACAAGTATCCTTCTATCACAATATAGTGTAATGAAAGACGTGTAAATATGGAGCGTCTATGTGTATACGTACAACGGCCTTGTTATTGTGAAACCCTCTTTTATTCTTCCACCGTCTTAATCCATTTTAAATACACAAGTATTCACCATTTCTGCTGCTGTTCAATTCAGTTCAGTTTTATTTGTGTAAAATCGAGAGAAACTCGACAGCTTCCGTCGTGAGGAAAAACCTCCAACAGAACCGGACTATGGGCCGGTTTGATTGGTTTATTTTCTCTATAGTTTTCAAGGTTTATATTTTCCATTAAAGAGTTTTAATACAGAGATATCATATCATTTCAGACAGTGGGCCTTCACATGCTGCTTTCCACCAGTCGGTGTTACGAAAGCATCACTGAGATCCAACACTGATGCTGAGGCGATAACGGTCTGGATCGCAGTCAGCTTTCCGTGGGTCAGAGGTCAGGACTCTCCGCACCGTGCCGTGAAAACAGTTTCTTTACGGACCTGTTGGCAGCAGGCCATTATCTGAAATCATCTCGTTATCAACTGGAACTAAGAGGCCGAAACACCACGAAGCGCATAGACGGGCGTCCGCATTCAGTGTGTGTGGATAACGTGCTCTCTCACTCACAAGAGGCTTTCTGTTATAAAATTATAACCTTCAAGCTCAAGCTGAGATAACCCTGATGACATCACTGTGACCTCATCAGCGAAGTGGCCCTGTAATGGACGTGTAGGACAAGAAACAACATCAACATTGTTCCATTCTCAGGCCAATAGTGACTTAAAGATACTGGTGGACGTGGGAAAACTAATCTTTTTTAAAGCTCCATCTTTTCTAAAACAAAAGAAACTAAATCCTGCAAGGTTTGGATGGTGGGTCCAGGTGGGCGGGGCTTGGTGACTGCTTTGTTGTGACATCACAAAGTTCCAGAAGTCCTGACGGCTGGTTTTAAGGCTCAGTTTCTGAATACAGGCTGTGTGCATTTCTCTGTGGACTGAGGCTTCGATACTTTCACAGTATTAATATAGAAGCTAGAGCTGATCTATAATCACACTACACATGGACACAGACCTTTACACTGGAGGAGCTTTAATGTTGAGGGTTTGAACATGAATATTAAGGTTAGGCACAGGAAGGGAACGAAACCTTGTGTGTGTGTGTGTGTGTGTGTGTGTGTGTGTGTGTGTGTGTTAGAGTGTGTGTGTGTGGGTGTGTGGGATGACATAGTGCTGAGACAGACACATACACGCCATAGCTTGCTGTTAAAGTGTTAAGCCTGATAGTGAGCCGCTCTCTAATTTGACATGCCTCAAATTAGCTTAGTGGACATTAAGTCTGCGTGTGTGTGTGTGTGTGTGTGTGTGTGTGTGTGTGTGTGTTGGACTAGTCTGCAGACTTGTCTACAATTAACTGCGCACAGGTTAATGCGTCTTCATATCAGAATGCCATATGTTTTGGCGTGTGTTCATACACACGTGTGTGAGCGTGCATGTGGCAGTGAGTAAAGTGCCTTGAGGCAGACCCTGGTATTGATGGGGATTACTAACACTTAGCTGACACCACTGAGACTGCAAAGGGAGTAAATGATTTAGAAGCATTGGCCTTAATGTAATGAAAGAAAGGCCCTGCCTGTCAAGAACACACACACACACACACACACACCTATGGGCGCTAATCCTGTGAGCTTACATCTCCATTAACACTAACCCTGCACCACAAACCTACTCCACAAGATAGCTAGCACTCTCAGTGTTTCCCCGAGGATATCAGAGACACTCTTTTTCACTCTGTGTCTCTGACACACACACACACACACACTCACACACACACACACACACACACGTCTGTGACTACACTGTGAACCCATACTGACATCCCCTCAGGCTGTGTGTGAGTTTGTGTGTGTGTGTGTGTGTGTGTGATGTGAAAGTCTATTAAAAGTGTGTTTTTGTGAACTTATCCATATAACGTGAATAGTTCCTTTGTGTATGAATGGATGTACTCTGCCTTGACAACATGCTGAATTATACGCACAATATAGTGCCAGGCTGATGTGTAGCGCTCACATTGAACCTCCAAGGCCACCTGACTCTGACATGATGGATGGCTCCTTCCACAGCAGCTGGAAAACAGTTCACATCCAACCCCGTCGTCCAACTCACAGCCGCACCAACACTGAGATATTTAGATAATGCAATGTTTACATCTGTGTTTGTTTGGTACCGGTTTCCTCATCGCTCGCCATGACACCGCCACCACGCTGGAAATCAGCTGGAGGTTAGAGGTTAGAATACGCCCTTTAGGCAGCACTAGCCCGGGATGGGCCGGGGCTAGCTGCTTAGCATGCTAACTTCAGTAGCTAGAAGAAAACAAGTGAAAACAAAAAAGAAGTTTCAATGCTGAACTCACAACGTTTCTATAGACTGGGAATGCTAACGTTAGCTATGTAGCGATAGCAAAAAGGTACACATAGCATCTGTAAAGCACAGTAGTTGGATGTAAAAACATATTTCGTGGAGTCGGGGCCTCGCAGCATCTTTAAAAACCAAACCTCCTGAACACAACAATGAGCCGGAGGTTTAGAAAACGTGTCGAGAACACTTGCGTCTTGTTGTTGAAATTGCAGTTGTTTCCAGCCTGTCGTTATTTTACCTTTGCCCAGTATAACGTCTCTACAAAATGCAGAGCACAGAGTCTGACCGTCCTGAGAGCGTCACAGAGAGAGAACCTGTTGTGTTGGATCACGTTAGATCTTCTAGGCGTCTCTACTAGACTGGAAGCTCGGTGCAGTTCCCACATGAAACCCCTGCACCGCCTGATTTACGATCTGTTTGTCAGTAACAGACTGTTCCTGTGTTCCCAGTGCCTGACACCACTTGAGTACACACTCTCTGACACGCACACATGCACCATTACATATTACACAGCACCCATCATAAAGGAATTAGCTTGATCAGCCCCGCCGCACTAAAGCCTAATTGAATTAGCGCTAACCAGGCGTTAGCGTCTCGGCTGCACAGGTAACCGAGAAACAGTGGCATGAGGCCTCGGAACATTTTACCTTCACCTGCGTGCGTGTGTGTGTTTGTGTGTGTGTGTGTGTGTGTGTGTGTGTGTGTGTGTGTTACACTTTTATGCTAAGTGAGGAAATCAGCGTCTGTTTTTTAAGGAACCCAAAACAGTTGGAAACGTATTTAGATCTGACAACAATGTGTCATCAGAGCAGTTTGATATGAAGTTAGAACCTTGACATTAAAGCAAGTGTTGGTAAAGTGAAGCAGCGACTCAGCAGGTGATGTTAGTCTGTCAGGTGTTGCTCACCTGGGCTGCAACTTCTACTGACCTCTACAAGTTGCCAAAACAAACCAATGGAATCTAAAGATAAAGCTTTTTAGGCATCAGGTTTTTACTTTTCTCCACTTCACAACAACAACACTTCCTGTCTCTAAGTCACATGTCACTAAACTAACCAATCAGCAGTTAGAAGGACTTAGACTGAGTGTAAATAAGAGGAAAACCAATGAGATGGATTCAGGAGATTATTATAACAGTTTTTTAAAGATGCACATGTAAAAATTGAAACTTGTAAATACGTAATTAACAACTGTATAAACACTGTGCATATATTTTTACTAAATTAACTCATATAAACAGACAACAATTGACATTTAAACCTTAGAAAAGTAAAGCGCTGTATGTGCGTCAGCGAGGGCGATTGTGATGTGCATGTGTGATGTCATGTCCAACTGTGCCATCCTAAGCCCCTGCTGTAAAGGTATACACACACACACACACACACACACACACACACACACACACATCCCGCTGCAGTGTGATTAAATCTTTAAGGAAAGTAGCGCTGGCTGCAGGGATAAGTAGGGCCAGTATGTGGGGGCTAACAGCTGGGTGGAGAGTGGCTTTTAATCCAGCTGGGTTTTAACATGATGGAGGGAAAAACAACAATCCAGGGTGTGTGTTTTGAATCCTCCTCCTGCCAACAGCACGTCCTCACATTTCCAGAGGTTTACAGACAGAAATTAGAATAAAAGGGGAAGTCAGTGAGCAGCACCTACAGTGGGCCGACAGGGTCGATCCAAGTCGGTGATTGTGACGTGTTCAGATGTTTGATGAGATTACACTAAAGTAAGAACGCTCAGTTTCTGCCTTTAGCTGTAGTCATGCAGTTATTTCTTCTACTGTAACTGTTGGGCAGTGAAGGCAGCAGCAGTGTGTGTGCACGATGTGTTCAGGCGCAGTGTTCAGTGTAGGTCACCCTTGTGTTTATAGCACGTACAGTGTATAAGACAAGTGAAACAGCCTGTGTGCGGACAAAAACACTTCCTGTGGAGAAAAACCTTTAGAATAAGAATATTTTAAAATTACCGTGAGAAATATTGGTGTCAGATATTTGAAAATGCGTTTTATAAAACCTGTTAAAATTGTTAATAAGGAAACAAAGTGTAACTTCGGAAGAAACAGACTTGATTTGTGCATCACATAGAGAGGACTGTGGACTTTATCCCTGATCATATATATAGATATAATCGATTGATCACAGCGGCCAAGGACTCTTTGTGTCTCTAATTGTATGAAGATAGAGTTTTAATTACTAGTATATATATATTTTCATACAGTTTGGGACAAATAGAGTAAGAAAGCTGACAGTGAGATACAGTGAAATAGATTGAACTCTTGTTATATATCAGGTGCATACAAACCAATAACAGTGTATCTTTATACTGTAACATCAGCCCGATGACTGCAGATATTATGACTGTTTTCCAGGTGCTGTAAATACAGTTTCAGAAGCTTTACATTCATATACATTTAAAATCCTCTTGTACAATGGCAGAGCAGCAACAGAGCAAATGTGCAAATTGTTTTTGACGTTAAAATCAGGTTTAAACTCTGATCACTGATCGGTGGTTCAGGTCTAAAACAATCAGTATCGGCCCTCAAATACCCATATTGGTCGAAGGCTGCTCTGATAAACATAAAGCTCTTCCTAACCTCCTGCCAAGCTCTTATCATCCAGAAAAGCCACTGCAGTCAAAACCTTTGATCTGCCGGGCTTACTGGCTATCAGGGAGCAGACTACTGTGTGTGTGTGTGTGTGTGTGTGTGTGTGTGTGTGTGTGTGTGTGTGTGTGTGTACATGTACCCTGAGGCCTGGCCAATGTCAGCTCTGCTGCAGGCCACTGACAGGTGCTAATGCTGGGGCGAGAGGCTGCACGGGCCTCCATGCTCCCTACTGTGATAACACTGACCGGCTTCCAGAAGCACACACACACACACACACACACACACACAATGGCTGAGCTTCCTGATAACTTTGCTGCACTTCAGAAGCATTGTGCGTGTGTGTTTGTGTGTGTGTGTGTGTTTGTGTGTGTGTGTTGGATTGATTTTTCAAAGGATTCCCCTTTAGTGCCAGCAGGCCTCCCATCAAAGCCAGCCATGAGAGCCTGGTGGGTGTTTTCGTGTGTGTGTGTGTGTGTGTGTGCGTGTGTGTGTGTGCGTGCGTGCGTGTGTGTGTGTGTGCGTGTGTGTGTGTGTGTGTGCGTGTGTGTGTGTGTGTGTGTGTGTCGGACAACACTGACACACACACTTGCCTTCGAGGTGATATGATGTTTTTATGTCCTGCATGGTAGATGTGTGTGTATGTGCTGAATTTGATTGTGAAGGCCGACCTGGACACGGCGGCTCGGCGTGGCTCGTTGCTGATAAAGGTTCGACCTGCTGAAACCTCCGGCTGACCGTGGGGCAGAGGTTTTACATGTCCACCTTAAATCAACCTGTTCAGAGCTGCTCACGCAGGTCTGAGTGTCGTGGCTCGATCTGGAGGATTTAAGCATCATTTGCTGCAGCACCTTGAGTTTAACTTAACAAACTGCAGCGCTGTGTCCATCTGTGTGTCCATCCATGTTTCCTGCACTGGAGGTCCAGCACATAGACAGAGATATAAACACAGAGACAGAAGCTGGTGTTTCCAGGAGGAGAGGATCTCCTCCGTCCTTATCTTCACTCTGTCCTTTGATTTCATCGTGTCTGGGATTTTGCTAAAACTGACAAGACCTCTAGAGACATATTCCTGTGCTCCCAGATAGAGAGAGAGAGAGAGAGAGAGAAGAGGAAGAAGAAGAGATAGAAACGCTGCAGACGAAGCAGGAGTCCAGTATCTGAGCTTCCAGATTTGTTCTGCAAACTAACTGATTCCAAAAAGTGAGCAGAAGTATAAAATGCTTGGAGGTTAGAAGCTACAGGAGCAAAGCTTCTTTGCAGCTGCTGAAAGAAAACAACAATATACACAAAACAATAAAACACACTGTAAAAAACACCAAACACCATAAAAACACACAACACTTTACAAATGCTGAAGCTCATGAGCTGTTTCCTGTCTGTCACACACTTCCTGTGTGTTAACGAGGAGGAAGCTGCTGATATGCAGAACTGATGATGATGATGATGATGGTGATGATGATAAGGTGTGTGGTCATGTGGTTTGTATTGTTGTTGTTTCGTTTTTTTGACGTGCTGAGTCACAGGAGCACGTCACCTTCATCATCTTCCTCCTCCTCCTCCTCCTCAGCCTTTATCACCTCTCAGTGCTGCAGGCACAGTGACTGAGTCAAATGAACACACTAATAGAATAAACCAGTTGTTTTAGTGTCTGCATGCCTGCCTGGCTGGCTTATCACACACACACACACACACACACACACACACACACACACACACACACACACAGAGAGAGAGAGAGGCAGGTTGCAGACTCTCTGGCTCCACAGCACAAGATCTCCCTGATTGCAGAAATTATGGCAGACAGAGGAGAAGAGATTAAGATGCAGCGTAGGTCTGTGTGGATTTGGTTTGACAGGCATGAAGATTGTGTTGTGCTTACAAGTTGTTTGTTAGGTGTGTGTGTGTGTGTGTGTGTGTGTGTGTGTGTGTGTGTGTGTGTGTGAGTCTTAAAGCAGCTGATCTGCTGGACTCCAGTGGAACCAGTGTGGAGTAAATTCATTTGTTTTGTGCAGGGGAGAGAAATGTTCGTCTGACGTGTGTTTAACACTGTAAAAGACAGAGAGTCGATTGTTTGATTACCAGCTGTGATTTGAAAAATCTACTTTTTTTAATTAAACAACTAATAACACAGACTCAGCAGAAGCCAGACTGTAGTGAAAGACAACCCACTTAAAGCCACTTTCATGCAAAGAGAAATAGAAAAGTTCTGTGACAGCGGCTACAGACGTATTACAGGCTTATGTAGCAGGATATGGGCCGTGTATAATATAATAATGTTGTATTTTATGTTTCAGGCATAGGTGATGCAAAACTGAAAACAAAACAACTTATGAAACATATCACATGTGGCAGGAAACCTGATTATGTAGAAGCATATCCTGCAAATGGACCTGCTCTAACTTGAGTATTTGAGCTGTTAAATGTCTTATGGCTCGTTGTGTGTATTTTCATTTGTCTGTGTTTTCCTCTGCATGTGTTGGACACACATGATAGACACAGTGTTGAGTTTAGTCTTTCCTGCATCAGGTTTTCCTGTTGTAGGTTTTTACTTTCCTGTCTGAGATTGCTGTTCATTACCTGTGTTAGACGTGTACAGTATGTTTGATAATGATCCCTTTAATACAGTTAAAGTCTGATCTAATATTATAATATGATCTATATCTACTTTATACTGTCTCTTAAAAAAGGACGTTTCTGTTTCTACGAAATGTCCAAACTGCAACTGGATCACATTTTCTGTGAAGATAATGAGGAAGTTTCAAACGCACTGATAACAAACTGTTGACAGACAACAGCTCGACATCCACTCGTCCTTCTGAGAGATCCAGGTTTCATTCACAGTGACTTCACACCGCTGGTGCATGTAGTGATCTGTTGGGTGTTCTGTGTTTGTGTCTGCAGGGCCGTTCGATGGGCGCGGCGTGACGCTGCTGGAGGTGTGCGGCAGCTGGCCGGAGAGCTTCGGCGTGCCGCGGCACAACATCGGGTCGGCGGACGCCAGCGACGAAGGCCTGCGGGAGAGACTGGCCGACGCCATGTCCGAGTCCCCGTCCAGGGACATAGTGGGATCCGCCACAGGTCAGTGGAGGCCGGACGATGCACAATCACACTCACCTGCTTAAACACATGGACACGTGTCCACAAACATGCCACCGCTGGTTCTTCCATCCCACATTTAAATCATTTAAATCAAATAGAAACATGGAAATTTGAAAAAGGAAGAAAAGGTCTTTTTGTTATTGAGTCTTTACACTTTGTTCTTGGTTCATTTTCACTCTCATCTCGTCAACAAAATGATTTTGGCACATTTTTGTTGTTCAGGATCTTGTGTCCGCTCTCGGACACAATGAACGCTGGAAGTCTGGACGTATTGACAGAAGAGAGGACAGAGGGTGTGATGATGATGATGATGATGATGATGATGATGATGAGAACTTGAAGATAGGGTCTCTCTGTATGTGGCTATGTTATAAACATAAAGTGAATAGAAATAGTTTCCTGTTGGAGATGTTGCAGGTCAGACAATCCGTGCACTAAGTCAGAGCAAACGTTTCGCTCTCATTGAATCTTGGTCGAATAAATCCAGTGAGTGAATAAATAAAAGTTACTTAAACGACAGTGATCCATGTTTTAATGTCACCTGCTGTCAGTGTGTTCAGGTGAGACAGGGTTCTTTATTTATTTGAAGGTAAATCTGTGTAATATTTTCTAAAGATGCTTCTTGCACCTGATGATGTTGATTCTACGTGTCACATGTTCTCGTGTGTCCTGATGCTTCACTGGAGATTTAATCCACTGTTTGTTTTTAGCTAATTCGTCATAAATCTCATTATAAGTATCATTTTAGGCAGCTTGACTTCCTCACTGCATTACCCAGCAGCCATTGCTGCCAGATCATGGTCCAATGATGGATTAGGTCACCACTAGTAGGGTGTGTGTGTGTGTGTGTGTGTGTGTTTGTGCGTGTGCTCGGATTTGGCATATCTGCACACACCTTGCTTTACTTCGAGGTTTCCTGCCTGTGTGTGTGTGTGTGTGTGCTGTCTCTT
>NW_019525199.1:436327-443793 GCF_002814215.2 Seriola lalandi dorsalis | reverse complement strand
GTCCTCCTCCCCCCACTCCACCCTCCACCCCTAATGCAACACAAAATTCATTACTGATCACATTACATCAAAATACACCCATGATACACACAAACACACACTCTCTCCCTCTCTCTCTCTCCTGCGCCCTGAGCTGTGCTGAAGACATCATCCACAGGGAATGTGATGGACTTGCTGCTTCCATCCGTTGGGAGACAGAGACGCCTCAGTCTCCGAGGGTAATCTAATAGCGCCGCACTTGGCTCTAACATATAGGAAGTGTTCCTCTGCGCTGCGACGTGGACGGTCGGGACCTGGTTCTCCTGAGTGCCATGGATCATTCTAATCAAACGCACCGTTGCTATGGAAACTGCTCACAGTGTGTTTCATAGATTATCGACAATAACTAAAAAAAAAAACCTGGACTGTGTTGGTGAGACTTTCAAATATGCTAATTAGCATATTAGCACACCTGTTCATCTCCGGAGGACAGAACTCTCAGGAAACAGCAGAACTTCTTCAGGCCGACGTGTTTCAGACTGTGGCCTTCGTCAGGGTCATCATCACAAAACACATCACAAGTCAAGTTGCCTTCTACAAAGATGGCTTTGTCACATGGTCATGTGGCTTTAGGCCAAGTGTCGTCTCAGGCTTGTGCAGAATGTCCAATACACGACAAGTAACGTTTGAATTTAAAGAAATTTTATAAAGTGCTAAACGTGTGACAACATAAAAACTACATCATGCAAAAGCATTCATTAAAATAAATACAGATAAAGATAAAATATAAACATAAAATATTAAATATGACCTTATACTATGATATATAAATGAAAAATATAAAGGTCACATCATTTTATTTAACAGAGCTTCTACGTCAGTGATGCGATGAACGTGATGTTTCACCTACATGTATTTTACCACATGGATTATTTCATATGATCCACATCTTTTGTTTTACAGGTAATAAAGTTGTTAATAGTTTTTCCATTGATCTAAGATTTGGTCTGATCTAAACTTGCCATAATAAGACTCCATATGTGATGAAGCACCACCCGTCTTCAGCCCCAGACTTCAGGCCACAGATGAATAAGTGCAGCACACAGGAATGTGGAGCACCAGGCATTTCATTCATTTTTCTTTTTTTCTTTTCATTGTGGTTCTTCAACACAAGGATTACCAGTAATGTTAAAAACGTTTCCTTGGCCCCGACTCACAAAGATCTGATTTCCTCTGACTTTCTATTGGAACAAGGCGACAGTTGACATGTCGTCCCATCCACGTATGATCCACGTATGATCCACGTATGATCCACGTATGATCCACGTATGATCCACTGCCTCCTGGGTTCAAGTGCCAGATCCAGTTTGTTTGTGGCATTCAATTTATTATTTATAGTAGCTGGGATTTCCATGTTGATATATGTGCACTCAAAGTGTTTCCGTTGTGAGTTGAGCTGTATAGCTCTGTGAATGTGTGTGTGTGTGTGTGTGTGTGTGTGTGTTGGCGTGAGGCTGAGATGGGCAGAGGCAGATGGTATCTTGCTCAGTGGCTCCATTTGCCAGGAGCCGTGGCCCCTGAGCTCAGACACACACAGCACAGTGGAGCTGCTAATATAGACCTTCAGATTACACACACACACACACACACACACACACACACACACACACACACTCTTAACTAACCTATACACACATTTACCTCATCTGTTTCTGCAGAGAGATGATCTCATGAGAAACTGTGTGATACAGCAACAGGCGTACTGTCAACACTGGATACTGGAGGGAAACTGCTAACTCTGCACATAACTTTATTTATATGAGTTCATAACTTTATTTATATGAGTTCATAACTTTATTTATATAAAACTCTAAACTACTAGACAATGTGAAGAATAGGCTCAAGCAATATCTGAAAATCACAATACAGTCCCAAACATCACGATACACAATATTATCATATCGATTGTTATGTATTTTTTTTTATTATGATATAATTTATTATTAATAATAATGATAATAATAATATATAACTATATTATTTTATGTTTCAGGTATTTTTTTCACAATATATAATTCAATTATTTTATTTTATGTTTCAGGGATTTTTTTTAATCATATATAATTATATTGTATTTTATGTTTTAGGTGTTTTTTTTATAGTATATACTTATGTTACAGTTAACCGTTAAAGTTACAGTTAAAGTTTTTTAAAATATAAAAATCTAATTTGAAAAATATTGCATAATATGTCGATATCATTGAATATCGGCCCGGGCATGATCTAGTGACATCTGTGATTTAGAACACAATTTAACTTATGACCATAACCACATTGCCTCAGAGCATGCTGGGAAGCCCCCCCCCCCCCCCCCCCCCCCCAAACACACTACACTGTTTCCATCCAACTGTTGAGTGAATTTTCTGCAAACTGTCTGTTAGTTTTATACACAGCTAGTTTCAGCTGAGTCTTTGTCATTGTTTATCCTTCCCGCTGCTGCTATTTATCACAGTTTTCTTCTTCTTCTTCTTCTTTTTTTTTTCATCCACATAAACAATTTGTCAACAAGTTGATGTGGACGGAAACACAACAACAAACAACACATTTTTCCCTCCCTGTGTGTCTCCTCACACACTCAGAGGATCTCAGAGCTGGAATGCTCGCTGATGTAACAAATCACTGTCTATCTGACATTCTCCTCCAGCACACACACACACACACACACACACACACACACACACACACACACACACACACACACACTCTCGCAGATTCACAGGGAAAACAAAGCCTCCAGTCAGGGTAATGGGGCTCTCACGCTAAGGCCGAGACCCAGCGTCGCCAGCTCGGAGGGCAGGTGACACTCACAGAGAAAGATGGACGGATGGACAGAGGGAGAGCGGGAGAACAGAGGAGAGAGAGAGAGAGAGAGAGAGAGAGTCACTGACGACTAAAACACACTGGGGCTGAAATTAGATTTGCCTCCAATGATATAATGCTGCTAACTGGATTTGGCTTATTGGTGCCTGCCCAACATAAATTCCATTGAAGCCATATGGAGAGTGGACGAGTGCTCGACACGACCTGGTGTGTCTCAGCTGAGAGCGGCTCCGGCTCGGGGACAATGACGCTTTTTATGTCCGTTTTACTCGCATCATGTCATTTCACAATATACATACATATACATATATAATATCGTTGGTGCTGAGCGGTTGTTGCCCCGCTGTCACTCATCAGAGGAGTCGCCAGAGTTTACAGCAGGAAGTGTGAAGCAGGCGGAGTCACTCTGGTGTCGAGTTAATCAGCGACGGTGAACAGATGAATGAAGATCTGTCTCTGATTCATATTATTATCTTCCGCTCTCTTTTTCCGTATCGCAAAAGTCCTGTTGGGGTTCATAATGCGTGGCGGTGGTACAGGCCGATACCTGGTGGCTCCTGGTGGTTTAAGAGCCGTAAACCTGCAGTGGGCCACGAACCGTTTGTTAACGAGTCTCAGAGAAACTGTTTGATCCATCAAAGAAAGATCAATGAAATTCTGTGTGAAGCTTCTAGTTTGGTTGAACTAACTGAGGCGAGGTAGCCGGGCCGTCAGCTGCTCCATCTTCCTGTTGCTATGGGAGATTGTTGTTCTAAATATTACTGCTGTGGAGTTCTTTCAGATTTTTGATGGTTCGAACTCCACAAATGAATTTAAAATCTTCACAGACGAAGCAGAAACGTCTCTGTCCACCAGTCATTCAGTTATTCAGTGATTTTTTAAAATACTGTGTCTGATCGTTGAATTTAAACCTTAAACCATAAAGTTTAACTTTAAATGAAGCCAATTGGATGAAGAGGAACCGTTTCTCTCAGGTTTAACTAAACAGGACTGTAGTTAAAGGTTGTTAAAATTGGACCTTTTTCTTCTTCCATCTATTCTTTGATTTTCTTGGTTCTTTTGTGGCTTAAACTGAAAATATCTTAATCATTTAGATCACGTGTTTATCTTTGAATCTTCAGAGATCACTTCCTGTGTGCCTGAGCTCTTCACCGTTATCGTCCTGACGTGAGTCTTAAGTCGTCAATATCACGACTCACTGCGTCATCACAGTCAAACTGGATCACTGGAGGTTTAGTCTAAAAGTCTCAGTGCTCTGTTTGTATTTCATGATACTGTGCTGCAGTGTGTGTGTGTGTGTGTGTGTGTGTGTTGGGTTTAGTTTTGCTGATTGATGAGGTGGGGGCGCAGAGGACCACCCACACCCAGCAGGTCATAACCACGTCTTGTTTGTTGGATCCCAGCTCAAAGAAACTGCGAGTAATAACGATAATAATAATAATAATAATAAGAGCGGCACAGAACTCAGCTGCTTCTCTCAACACCTGACTCAACACTAATATTTAGGGCGGTCTTATCAGCACCGCAGAGCTGAGACTGTTTCCTGTGTGGATGCATGTGTTGCTTTTATTCATTCCAGCAGTTTCATACGTGTGTGTGTGTGTGTATGTGTGTGTGTGTGTGTGTGTGTGTGTGTGTAGGGGTTTCTATTACTCTGAATGCAAACATTTTATAATAACTACCTATTACATGTGTGTGTGTGTGATTATTTCTGAGTGTGCAGGCGGTGGTCCGACTCCAAACAGGCATCCTGACTCAGTAATTGGTCATTTGCTGTTGGAGCTGGACTGTGGGCTTCTGGCCCGGTGACACACTGTATGTATGCTTTGGTAGAGTTCCACTTTACTTCTGATGTTATCACGTCAGAGAAAACATTAGCTCTGTGGCCATATGCTGCTCCGAGCGTGTGTGTGTGTGTGTGTGTGTGTGTGTGCGTGTGTGTGTGTGTGCAAAATATATGAAAGATAAAGAAAGTTTGACATAGGAAATATCTGTTGAGGTAATTTCTCAGCGTAGATTGAGGGTTTCCTCTCTGACACTGAACCATGTGTGTGTGTGCGTGCACGTGTGTGTGTGCACATGTGTGTGTGTATCTGCAAACACATGCTGGTTTTAGCACTTGGCCTCAAACTCTCTTAAAGAAACGGCGCAGCGTTACTTATCTCCCTCACTCCATTTACTAATCAATATTACACTGGACAGCATTGCGCTTTAATAGCCTCCTATTTTTTCATTTGGACCTAGTGTTCCTTTCCCGTTTGATGAATGTGCTCTGTATATTACAATAACCTATCAAATGTAATGCTTTATTGTTTTAATGCCACTGGCAAACTGCTAAGAGCCTGTAATCTGCAGCGTGCATCTGAGCGGCGTTGGGCTCCTGACTGGAAAAATGCAATACATCACTCATTACTGTTACTCATTTGCAAAGCAGCAGAATTGCCTCAGTTATTAGTCCCTGTGGGCAGTAATTGGTTCATCTACTCATTATTTTTCATTATTTTAAATTTTTTTACTGTCCAGATTTTGGGCTTGTCTTTCAGAACAGCTTCTCTCCAGCGTCCTGAGCAGACTGTTGCCATGGAAACTCACGCTGTTCAGGTGTTTGTGACTCTGTCTTCTGTTTAAAGCAGAGTGTTATTGTGCTGTTGTAAAGCACATGTGATACAAACACAGAACATGTGATATACACACAGAACATGTGATACACACACAAAACATGTGATACACACACACAACATGTGATACACACAGAACATGTGATATACACACAGAACATGTGATACACACACAAAACATGTGATACACACACACAACATGTGATACACACAGAACATGTGATACACACACAAAACATGTGATACACACACACAACATGTGATACACACAGAACATGTGATACACGCACAAAACATGTGATACACACACAGAACATGTGATACACGCACAAAACATGTGATACACACACAACATGTGATACACGCACAAAACATGTGATACACACACAGAACATGTGATACACACACAGAACATGTGATACACACACAGAACATGTGATACACACACAGAACATGTGATACACACACAGAACATGTGATACACACACAGAACATGTGATACACACAGAACATGTGATACACACACATTTGTACCTTTGTTCAGAGAGGCAGCCATTTTGTTTTCAGGGTTGTCCGTACGTCCGTCTCAGTGACACCTTGATGGAACTTCTTCTAATTTGGCACAAACATTCACTAGGACTCAGGGATGAACTGATCAGACTTTGGTGGTCAAAGGTCAAAGGTCAAGGTCGTGGTGACCTCACAAAACGTGGTTCATTCGCTTCTCACATAACATTGACTGGGATGGTAAATGGACTTGCACTTATCCAGTGTGTTTCTAGTCTTACTGACCACTCAGAGCGCTTTACAATACCTGCCACATTCACCCAGTCACACATTCACCCAGTCACACATTCACCCAGTCACACACTGATGAAACAGCCGTCAGGGGTTAAAGTGGGGTTCAGTGGGATGAACTGATCAGATGTTGGTGGATCCCACTCGTCCTGCTCCTACGCTCCTGCCTCATTGAACAGATGTGCGAAGAGTTCTTACGTTTTATTCTAGGACATAAAATACTTCAGTAAAGGTTTCAAGAACAACAAAACGTGTCATAAACTTTTCTCTTATTTTCTGTAGAAATCCAAAAGACAATGTGATAATCTGATTATCTATGATGACGCTAACTAACAGCAAACTGCGTTATTGTCCATCACCGCACGGGTCAGTCTGGAGTATCTCGGTTATAACGGCGAAAACCTGAGCATTTTAAATTCTTAATTTCATGGAACACACACTTAAAACACAGACTTTATGTTGGCAACAGCTTTAATTGAAAGTAACATCAGTCTACAGGCGGGAAAAAAACAAAACAAAGACTAACAGTCTTCCAGCTTTGACTATTAATTTAAACCAGTGTTGACACCACGATGTCAGAGCGATGTGTTTATCCGAAAGTAATGTTCCCCCTCCGGCCAATCAAGATCAAAGACACACACTGTGTCTCCACGGTAACAGCTGAAAGGAAGAAGTTAACACCTTCACCTTAAGAGATGGAGTTGAGAATAATTGCTGGAACGCACTGAGCAGAATTAGACTAACGAGTACAGAGTGTATATCTTACACTGAGCTGAGACGTATCTCACAGCAACATGGTGTCGGTGTCCTCCTCCTGTCACTCGGCAGTGAAGCAGCTGATCTGTGTCTCGGAGCCCGGAGCCATGTAAACAATCTGCACAGCAAAAAAACATGTCGTATTTTTCTATTATATAAAAATGAATAGCCTCTTTAACTTTTTGCTATTATATAAATCATTCCATAGAAAACCTCATTAATTGGTCCATTAAGGAAACATGGAAACTAGACTGCACGCCTGTTCAGACAGCTGTGTGATTTAATGGTCGTACAATACATCCTGTATTTGAATTGGCCGCATATTCTATTCACACAAAGCCGCACTATTATCCTGCCGACCGACTGGTTTCTGTGCTATTCAGCCTTGTTTTAGTACACTGATACCTATCACAAGAGCAACAAGCACACAGGGAC
>NW_019525199.1:418866-436307 GCF_002814215.2 Seriola lalandi dorsalis | reverse complement strand
GGGGGGGGTACAGGCTTGGAGGTCCTTCTTTTCCTATCAATCAGTGCAGACGTCTGCTGGCTTCAGTTCATGAGCGCCCGAGCCTTTAGTATAAACTTGAGCCGCAGCGTCAGACCGGCCGACTCTCTCATATACACTGACGAGAAAAACACTGACAGTCGTCATGGCAACAACGCCGGCACTGAGATAATGTAGATGAGGTGGAGCGTCGTTGGTGTGTAGCTTCAGCACATGGCAGCTATTGTTCCACTTCATGGCGTTAACAATCTTATAGTGTTATTTTATCTTTTAATCTGTAATAATAATAACAATAAGAATTATGATAATAATAATAACAATAAAAATGATAATAAAAATAATAACAATAATATTGATAATAATAATAATAATAACATTAAAATTTTGCAATGTTATTAAGATATTTAAAAAAAGCATTGAGAGCATTAATTCAGTCAGAACATCAAATTTATTACAGACGTCTTTATTTCTTCTTCTGATTTTGGATCTTAACAAGGAAAAAAAATCACTTGTAATTCATCTGTGATCTGTGACACCTGGTGAAGGTACATCATAAGCTTTCAGTCACAGATCCACCTGTGAATTATTCCTGCTGATGGAACTGAGCAGCAAACAGCCGCAGCAGCTGCGACAGAAACAAAACGACCAGAACAACTTGTTTCACTGCATTCACGTCTCCGCTGTTCCACCTGTATGACTGTCGTCCCGCTCGGGTTGTTTATACGGGCTGCGTAGTGACGCCACAGCTCGTGACCGACCACGTGTCTGTGATGATTAGAAAGTGTCTTGAAACTATTTGATAAAGACTTTTGATTGACCTTTGACCTTTAACCACCAAAATCTAATCAGTTCATCATTGAGTCCCGACAAACGTTTTGTGTAAAAGGGATTTTCTTGTGGAGTTCTGGAGATATCGCGTTCACAAGGCCAAAATTGTTGTGTTGTGAGGTCACTGTGACCTTGACCTTTGACCTTTAGCCACCAAAATCTAATCAGTTCATCCTTGAGTCCAGGTGAACATCTATACCCAATTTGAAGAAGTTCCATCAAGGCGTTAAGGAGATATCGCGTTCATGAAGCCCAAACCCTGTTTTGTGAGGTCACTCCGACCTTGACCTTTGACCTTTGACCACCAAATTCTAATCAGTTCATCCTCAAGTCTAGTTGAATGTTTGTGCCAAATTAGAAGAAGTTCCATCAAGGCGTTACATAGATATCGACGACCTGAAAACAATATGGCTGCCGCTGTGACTGTCGCCGCTGTCGAGGAATAAAAAGTGCCGGTGGAAGTTTGTCAGTCTCCTAAAGGGGGTCAGCTGGGTTCACATCGGGCGACTGTGAAGGTCGTAGGTCATCACTGAGTCATGGATTATGTGTCTCATTTATTCCATCCTGACACAAATGTTTACATGAGGTGTGATGTGTTTTGGGTCGTACCCCTCCCTCACAGACGCACGGGGGTTTACACGAGCAGGTCGCTCACGCAGCGACCGGTCGGCGTGGACGAACAGAGAGAGAAACTCAAAAAGCTGAATGTGTCCGCTCTCCGCTTCCTCCAGTGAACTCATTCTATCGGTTTTCAACACACCCGTCTGATTCCAAGTCCTCGCAGTCGGTCCGGAGAGCGAGCTGGATAAATAATGAATCAGGCGATCCTCCCAACCATCAGCGCCGCTCTTTCAGCGTCCAGCATTTCAATTGGCGTGAATGTGGCCCGTCTCTAGCTGACGGCTTTCTCGCAGCTCTCGTGTATGTACAGCTGTACGTATATTGTACGCGGCGTAATCGTGACGATGAGCTCAGTAGCCGGCCTAATGCACAGACTGAAGCGTTGGCACAATGGACCACACACACACACGCACGCACTCACACACACACACACACACACACACACACACACACACACACACACCCTTCGGATACTCGACTATCTCAAAACTATTAGTTAATCATTTTGTGAGATGCCCAGAGGGCCGTGTTGTCCCCTCGCCTCCACCAAAGAGGGAGAAGAAAGCGTGAGAGAGCGAGAGAGAGAGAGAGGGAGCAAATGAGTGCACTCTCTACCCTGAAAGCTACTCAGCGCTGCCGTGACAGACAGAGAGAACAAACGCAGGGAGGAAGAGGGAGAGAGAGAGGGAGAGAGAGGGAGAGAGGGAGGGAAGAAGACATCAGGGACTGAGTGAAAGAACAGAAAAGGGAACGTGAGACTGGCTGAGGCCGGAGAGTATGGTGCTGCGGCGCTGAGAGAGGAGCCGGCGAGCGAGGAAGCAGAGTGTGGTCATTATATCTGCCCTTCATCCCATCCCCCACCTCTCCTCCCAACCTCTCTCTCTCTCTCTCTCTCTCTCTCTCTCTCTCTCTCTCTCTGTCTCTCTCTCCGTGTTGCCAGTGGAGAGTTTGAGCTTAATGTGCGGCGACAGTGTGAGACGATGAAGAATAATTCCTGTATTCAGAGCTGCCAGTGCTCGCCCCTCCTCCTCCTCCTCCTCCTCCTCCTCCTCCTCTTCATCCTCCTCCTCTTCATCCTCCTCCTCTTCATCCTCTCTCTCAGCTCCACTGACAAGTCAGGCCTGGATATCATTGTATCATTTATCCCGGCCTCGCTTCTGCCACTCCGCCTCGTTTGCCCAGAGGGAAGTGTGAAAAGTGTGCATGTGTGCAAGTGTAAGGGTGTGTGTGTTTACATGTGTGAGGATCCCAGTGTGTGAATGAAATAGTGTCTGTGCGCGTTAGTGTCACTCTGTACTTTGTGTGTGTGTGTGTGTGTGTGTGTGTGTGTGTGTGTGTGTGTGTGAGGCTCTTGCCGACTGCAAATGGGCTTTTGTGGAGTTTTTTGGAGACTGCACTTAACAGCTCGCTCAAGGGAGACACACACACACACACACACACACACACACACGCACACACACGCAGGGCTGTAAGGGTTCACAGAAAAGGAGGACGAGCGAGAACAGAGTGAGAGAGAATTAGGGCGAGAAAGAGAAAGAGGGAGATGGTGAGAGTGGTGGGAAGCACTTTTTAAAGCCCCCGCTCCCGCTGCTGTTTTGGGTCGGTGAGACAACAACACGACCGGAGACACACTTTGTGCTCAGCATCAGAAATGGACTCGAGGCTGAGGGCGATCCACTTCACCCAATCTGCTTCACCACCGGCGGCGGAGGTGGTGGTGGTGGTGGCGGCTGCACGCAGCAAAACACTTGTTGTCGCTGCTGCTTCTGTCGCTCAGCCGACTGCAGCAACAGAACTCGCCCTGATCTGTGACCCGTCACTCAAACGGCACCGAGGCCGTTTTCTCCAAACTGTCACTCCAGCTGATACCGATGACTTCCATGGCATGACACCACACGCTTGATATTATTGAGTTGCAGTTCTTGGCTTATTGTACAACGTTTGTACATCGGTGAGAAACTAACCAACGATTTTAAATATGAAAGTGATGCAGTTCATGTTCGACACGAGAGAACATGAGTCAGTCTGTCTGATTCAGACCGCAGGAGTTTCAGCCCAATTTAATCCCAATTCATCCCTCCCCACAGTCGGAGGACAAATCTTGCCCTGGACCTTGGTGGGTACCAACGCTCGGTCCAGATTATCTGGTCATGTGATCGCTTTACAGATCCAGTCTTAAACCGCCCGACTTTGTCTGAATACGTTTGATATTTAGGATTTAAAATCGGATTATGACTGTGATTACGTCAGTCCCCGAGCAGCTGACGGCGACGGTAAACAGTCTAGCACTTGAAGCTAACGTCAGCTAGCATGCCACTGTCGACAGATACAAAAGATAAAAAGTCCCAGACTTCTGCTTTGGTTTTATCTCACTGCGAAGTTTCACCAGCGTTACCACAAGTTGTTGCATCACATGAGACGGTGCGCCGCTCCCCGATTACTTCTCTGTCAGGTCTGACTCGTGTCCTTCACCCTAACTCGACCTTTTACCTTCTGAAAGACGCCTCATGACCTCAGTGACCTTCGAACGCAGTCTTTGGTGTCTGACACAAACAATCTGAGTGAGCTGGGAAAGCAGAAAAACTTTTTTTGTGAACAGCTGATTGTGACACCATGAAGCCGTATAGAAACCGTACGCTTCGATACGTATTTTTACAATTCACAATACGAGATACAAAACAAGAGTGTGACGCAGAGAGAGGAGGGAGGGAGGGGGTGTGATGCAGGAGCTGTGACAGCAGCGGCTTTTCACCCTGCCTTTATGAGCGTGTCTATTCAGGATCGGTATAAAAACTTGTGCCTTCAGACATGGGCGGTTGTTGTGTCATGTGACCTAGTTTATTTCAAGCATGAAGCTGAACCCTGTAGGATTCTTCAGCGTAAGCAAAACTGCTATAAACATCAATTTATTGTCGAGGCAGTCGAGCTGCAGAAACAACAAAAGAAAACGTCCGCGAGCGGCGAGGAGCCGAACAAAGACGAGCAGCGTCACTACAGCTGGTTCTGTTTGAAGGAGTGAGACCGGTCACACGCTTGTTCCGTCATCACAGTGTAGTACTTCTGTTTATTAATATTTTCCCTCCAAAAAGAATTAGCAAAAGTAAGAAGAGAAAGAAACGGTTAATGTAATGGAAGATGCTGATATGATGCTAAGCTACTTCAGGTACAAGTGATCCAAGTTGTGTTTTATGTTTGATAATCATTATAGTCATAAAGTATTATAAGCCCCGCCCCTTGCCGAATTGTTTTCATTTATGGCGGCCATCTTTTATGACGGATCTTGCCCATTTATAATAAACTGCTGTATTTCAGTGGCGTTACACTATGTACCACATTTGGCGTTGAAAGAGTCAGAATCCAAAAAGTCCAATTACTGTTTTTCACATTATGCAAATGAGCTAAAAATCCATCATGGTGGCTTTTTTGTATTGATTTCTAGATGTGAGTCAAATCTGACGTCAATAGGACTCAGGGTGGGTCGGCCTTTCAAATGCTTCACTTTTTTTGACTGTTAATTAGAGCGCCACCATCAGGCCGTGCAGAGCGGTTTATACAGAAACACATTTAATCCACATTTGTTTGTTTTATCAGGAACTTTAAAAAGCTATAATAAACTATAATAAACTATAATATTTGCTGCAGGAAAACGTCCCGCAGTAACTGAAGTGATGTCAGTTTTCTCCTCAATGTGAAATCAATACAATACAAGAAGTGTGTGATCCAGCAAAGTGCATCTCATTAATCATTATCACAGATGGACTGGAACATATATGAGTGTATGACAGAGCGGCGCACACACAGACCTGTACGCTCACACCTCACACAGATAATGTGTGTTTGGGAGTGCACACACTCATGTATACACACTTCCTGCTCACGCCCCGTCACGCTGACTCTCATGTACATACACATAAATTACACACACACCATCTCTCCTGACATGACCCAGCATTCCAGCGTGTGTGTATCAATAAAATATGGAGGCATGAATAAGTGATGGGACGCATAGTGGAGATGCAGCTGAGCCGAGCCGAGCCGAGCCGAGCCGAGCCAGGTCGGCTTCCCACAACCCTGCAACTTCCTGTCAACAGAATGTCCCAACATGGACGCGTGTGTGTGTGTGTGTGTGTGTACATTTATGTTTACATTACTCTCCTAAATACTATTTTGTTGGCTTCAAAGCTTCAGTAAAGAATCCCGCTGAATATCTGCAGCTTTTTTTTTGGGGGGGGGTGAAGGGAGAGATGAGGACAGAGAAATCAGACTCCAACATTTTACTTTATTAGCATGTTAGCATGTTAGCATACAGGTCGCACTAAGATCACAGAGTTTTAAGGTGATGTGCTTGTTTCCTTTGGCACATCTGCTTCTCAACTTTTCGGGCATCATCTTCACAAATATGTAAATTATTTGTACTATATTTTTTTATGCTATTTTGAATAGATATTTTACTATATATTTATATACTTTTCTGACATCTTGCTAACATAGTTGTAACTTGTAAGCATGTCACACATCTACTAATAATTATTGTTGATTATGTCTGTTAATGCATAATGAATAATGTTGGATTATTATTTTGTAGTAGTGAATATATATATAATAATTTTTTTTTAAAAAGCAGCATCCAATCACTGATTTCGATGTAGATTACCATGGCAACGCTCCAACGGTTCAGGTCATTTAAGAGGAAGAGGAAAGACACTGGTGGTTATTTCCAGCCTGTGATGGGTTTGTGTTCGATGTGTCTTCCTGATAAAAGGTTGTGGATTGGTTGAAGTGGATTACAGCCTGTAATTTAAGATGATTATCTTCATTGAGTCATTAACTGATGGTTTGTAATACTGGAGCCAGGTTTTATAACTATAGTCTCCGTGTACTGTGACATTTCAAGACACGATAGCCGTAATTTATCCAGGAACATCCTGCAGGAGAATTATCATTTGTCTCATCTTTGATTTTATATTATTAGTCTCTGCAAGTAAAACATTTGAGTAACATATATTTATTTATATATTATATATAAAATACATCCACAGTAAACAATAGTTTCTGTCTGTTAATTTATAAAAATGTAATTAAATCTTAACTAATAAAACCTTATTGATGACCTGAGTAAAATAAAAGGCAACCTCTAAAATAACCTGGTACATTTTTTATTTGTTACCTTAATTGCTAAATTTGATCATTGATAAACAAGTAAAAGAATAAAAACGGTTGAAAATATTTTATAAGTGAGGACCTTTTGTAGCTGTGGTTGCACTTTAGAAATGTTTTTTACACCTTCGGCTTGATCTATAACTCACCACAGTTTTATCCTGGAGGTTCCTCGGATTTCACGGCTCGGTTTTTCTGGAGTCTGATCAAGTTCTAGAAACATCTCAACTATAATTAAAGCAAACAGGAAGCGCCTGACCACAGTCAGGAGCCACAGCAAAGGGTCTGAGCACTTTTGGAAACTGCTGTACATACTAAGCAAAGAAACCTTACAGCATAATGATATAATAGAGAATCCTAAGCATCATTTTTGAGCCCAAACATTTGATTTTGAGGTTTTCAGGGCGTCCTGGGTGTTGATAAGGGCTGTGACCTATATTTTATGAACTCTTTCACCTGTTCCTCTGCATCAGTAACAAAAACAGCCCTTTCTGTCTTTATGGCGAAGCACTGTGATGCTGTTCATTGCAGCTGTGCTTCTGTAGAGGACAGTGGACGTGATACAACGTCTCGTATCTTGATGGCACTACTAACCCAAACCCTGTGTGTGTGTGTGTGTGTGTGTGTGTGTGTGTGTGTGTGTGTGTGTGTGTGTGTCAGACTTTGTGTCCTTCCGGCTTGTTCACGTTCATCCACTGCTGCTCTTCAAAATAAATCTTCCATTTTGTGCTCTCTTGACCCGTGTCTAACCTGTTCAAATAAAGTGTAAGTGCTTCACATGAAAGCAGATAAAGGAAATTGTATTCCTCAAAGGTCAAACCCCAGGTTAAAAGCTGACCTTTTTCCGCCCAACAACGAGCCTGCTGTTTATTCAAACCCAACAATGACAGATTTGTTCCACTGAAAAACTGCTTTTCTACTGTACATAAAGGAAATCTATATGTAATGGAAGTTGCTCTTTGTATCCAGCTCCTCGTCCTGTCAAAGAACTCTCGCTCTTTTATAGCCAACGTCTGAACTTTTGCTCTTTTGACCCTTTGCTGACTGTTTGTGTGTGAGTGTATAGTGTGTGTCTTGTGCGTCTCTCAGGGTTAACCTGTACACGAGTACCCACAGTACAGTGGTGTTGTGCTTAATGGAGTCTTGTTCATCTTCTTACCAGCTCTGTAGTCCGACACGAGTTTGCTTTCATTTGCTGCTGTTCTGGTTTCACACTTGTCCCCGGAAAAAGGCTGCGAAGACCCACATGTGCGTTTGTGTGTAAATGTTTGTGTGTCTTGTGTCTCTGTAGTGATATCATGACTACATTCAGACAGAAATATCAGGCCACTTCTCACGTTTTAAGAAAACAGCATCTATTTCAGTCATCGAACGTCTGCCGAGACGTTAGCTGATACTCAGCTGACGTCAGATTTGTTGCATGATGTGGAGTCAAGTTCAAAGACAAGGCAAAGATGCTCCTGGCCTTACATAAAACATATCGAAGAAATGAAAGAAATAGCTGCTTCACCACAGACTTGATGGTCATTGACGCTGGTAGGTAGCGTAGTGACGTATCCTGCATCCAGACGCTGCTGGAGTCTGGGCTCACCTAGAAATCAGGCATCAAGAAACAACCATCCAACCATCATGTGCTTCCAGTGCTTCAGTGAAAACAATATGGACGTCCAACCTGTATTTTTTCAGATCAGAAACAGCACTGCTATGAAATATGATTTTATGACGACACAGCTTTTTGTTTATCTCCAGGATGTAGCCAGGTACGATTTTAATGGAAGACCTTCAGTCGATTATAACATTTGATATTATTTTATACTAAAACAAATTAAAATAGTTATGAAGCAGTGTCAAAGGTTTCATTGGGGAATTAACGTCTCTTTCAAAGGGTAAGATCTTCACTAAAACGTTTCATCAGGAGATTTTTTTAATATAAAAATTTAGAGATCTTAAATCCTAAAACCGTCTTCCTGGGAATAAAGACAGCGTCACTCATTTCAGCCAGTTCCCCCAAAACGCCAAACCCGTCCGTGTCAGACCCAACACAACCTCAACCATCATAAAACTGATTTATCTCTAATCATTTATTTGAAATGTTTTTTTTAAAGACACATATGAATTAAGTCTTCCTGTCGACAGGAGGCGTCAGATCAGAAAATTAATTCTTTCTAGAGGTTACGGATAAACAGCGTTGTCGTGAATCTGGGAATTGCAAAACATAAATCACCACAACAAATAATATAAAGATAATTGTAAGGAGGTCGGAAATAAATCAGAGTAGAAATTGAACAGAATGAACTACGTTAATAGTCGTCATGGTACAATCCAGGGCTGGTTTCCTTAGTTACTGTGTGTTGACTCTTTTTAAATCCTAAGATACAAACATTGTCTTTCATTGTTTCTCTCTAAACAAAGTGTCATACCTTATCAATAAAGCTTTCAGTTTGAATCGAGTCAGAGTCCGAGGTAGCTCTCCTTCGACAGCAGCCTTATCTGGCCCTTACCTTGGCGCGGTGGCGGGGCCGGTCAGATATGTGACATGATGGCGAGTGACAGCCTCCTGACGCTGTGCCGTCCATCAGTGTCCTCAGCAGACACCAACACCAGCAACCTCTTTCAGCTGAGACCAGCCCTCCTGTCCAAACCCATGAGCCAGGGTGTCCCAACATGCCTGTCAGAGGACGTCAAACCATATGTGTGTGTGTGTGTGTGTGTGTGTGTGTGTGTGTGTGTGTGTGTGTGTGTTCAGGTTAGGACGTTTCAATGGTCCACAGAGTGGGATCTGTTCTCCACCACAGGCAGTTTGTTCATGAAGTGCTTACACATGTAGAACTGTTTGAATGTGCTTACTGTTGATGCTCCGTCTTTTTAAAATGCTTATGTGAGCCCCGGAGCTCTTCGTTGATACGTGTAGAAAAGAAACAAACCGCAGTCCCGCATCATCAGAGACAACAGATGCAGCTGCAGCTTCAAACTCGATACAGAAGTGACACATAAAAGGAAAAACCTGCTCTGATGCTCCTTGACATAAACCCTCAAGGTCTCTTTTCTGGACGGGTGAACCGAATCTCATTAACGCGATATCTCAGTAACGCCTTGAGGAAACTTCTTCAGATTAGACAGACATGTTCACTTGGACTCGAGCATGATCACGTTTGATTTTGGTGGTCATAGGTCAAAGGTCAAGGCCGCGGTGACCTCGCAAAACACAGTTTGGCCTTGTGAATGCGATACCTCAGTAATGCCTTGAGAGAATTTCTTCATATTCGACGTTAATATCCACTTTGACCCGAGAGTGAACTGAATAGATTTTGGTGTGCAAAGGTCAAAGGTCAAGGTCTTGACCTTTAACTCGCAAATTAATTCACTAATTATGACAGAATTTAACTGAAATGTCTATAAGGATGAAAAGAAGTGATGACATTTTACATCCAAAAGGTCAAAGGTCAACTTCACTGTGACATCACAAAACACCTCTGGCTATTATTCAATGCCGTAAGTCAGGAAGGCGAGACTGTGGCCATATTTCCTTCAACTTGTCAGGTTGGCGGAGGGTTACAAACACAAGGTGGTAATATTAGTCCCAATAGCAGTAAATGATAGTTTTCCTCTGCATGCCCTCGCCTTCACATGCTCCAATCTGCAGGTGAATTACCTGTAGTGAGTCGTATGTGTGTGTTATTCATGTGACAGACCGGTCAGCTCCACACAGTGTCCGGTGTGGAGGCAGCTGTCAGTCTGCTCCGGGTGAGTGGCCAGTCAAGGCCTCGGTCACCGCTAGGTTTTCATTAGAGGCCTAATTCAAAGCGGCCCACGCACAGTGTCAGGAGTTTCCCGGCCTGTTGTTGGCACCCTCTATAACACACTCTAATGAGCAGTCCTTGAAGAGGTCGCGACCAGCTGCGGCGCTCAGGATCTATGGTGAGAGAGGACGAAGAGAAAGTCCCCGCTCAAAGCCCTGAACCAGCCTCATGAATCACCTACTTTCTTTTCATTTGTTCCTTAATCACACAACCTGCTGAGTATCATGATTCATGAGAGTAGCTGCTGGCTGTGGTTCAGGTCAAGCACGAGGCCGTCGGGGCTGGGTGCTGTTAGCGAGGTGGTACGAGTGCTTCAAACGCCTCTTTCTGATTGGTCGGGAGAGACGTAGACTGGCGGATCATCAGTCGGGTGTTTATGGATTCAGGACTTCAGCAACGACCTCAACACCAGAGTCTTTAATCAAGAGGTTCCCTGTTCACCGACGAATATGAATGAAAACAAAAACGCCGACGAACTGACAGAGGTTTCAACATCCATCACGTGGCTCCAGTTGAACTCTGCACATGTCACCTATTCTCATATATTGTATGCAGTGTGTGTGTGTGTGTGTGTGTGTGTGTGTCGGCGGCTGCATTAATGTGTGCTGGCCTTTACACAGCGGGGTGTGTTAAGCCTGGCTTTTCACAGTCCATCAGGATGATCTCCGGTAGATGTTAATGAGCTTTCCCACTAATGTGGACTCAGTCGTCCAACTGGACAGCTTTCTAAGGATTGTGCAGAGCGAGGTCTCACTCTGTGATGCTGACATGCACTCATATGTAGAACATCTGGAAGGCCTTATTATTGATGGTAGTTTTACATATATTATTCATGGAGCTGAAGTCAATATCTTAAGTTATAACATCACAGCTCTACAGATGAAGAACTTTTGGGGGGGAAAAAAACATCTGGATGTTACAATGTCAATGACTACAGATGTGATCATCACCAGGTGGAAACATCATCAATCCGGATTAAAATATCATTTCCATAAGTAGAGATTTCATCATCATGAGCTGAAGCAGTATCACTGCAGGTAGAGACAAACCCACGACACGTAGCACCATCACCATCTTGAATAAAAACGTAGCTACAGTTAGAAATCTGCTGGATCTCGTAGATACTCCATCACCCGTTCATGTGGTTAAAGCTCCTCCAGTGTAAAGGTCTGTGTCCATGTGTAGTGTGATTATAGATCAGCTCTAGCTTCTATATTAATACTGTGAAAGTATCAAAGCCTCAGTCCACAGAGAAATGCACACAGCCTGTATTCAGAAACTGAGCCTTAAAACCAGCCGTCAGGACTTCTGGAACTTTGTGATGTCACAACAAAGCAGTCACCAAGCCCCGCCCACCTGGACCCACCATCCAAACCTTTACAGGATTTGGTTTCACATGTTTTTATAACTTGGTAAAAGGTTAAATCTACAGGAGAGCATTGAGCACACCATCGTTGTCATGGTGTTGCTGTTTCTGCTCCTACTGTTCACATTCCCCTAAGAAAGATGCTGAACCCCAAATTGCATGACATAGAAAAATAAGAAAATAAATACTTTGTAATCTTTAATTTTGATTTTTAATTTAGTTTATATTTTGAATTAACTTTTTCTTTTATCATTTTAAAGATCAAACCTAAGAGCGGCGACTGAACCAGCATGAACACAGGGTTCACTTTTAAAATACTGGTATCAGCAGGAAATGGTGGTGAAACACCAGCATGTATGTGACTCTCTCTTCACATAGTGTGTGTGTGTGTGTGTGTGTGTGTGTGTGTGTGTGTGTGTGTGTGTGTGTGTGTGTGTGACTGTGACTGTTGGGGGTTGGAATATGATGTGAGAGCACTAATCAGAACCAGCTGGGGTCCATGGTGAGATTAAAGGTAACACAAAAACAATCAGCTGGGATAAGTAAAGCGTCACTACGGGTTACTGCCCCCCACCCAGGCAGGGGGGTGGATGGATAGATGGATGGATAGCTGACTATATACCATGACTACACATAGGGTTAAAGTTCCCATTTTGTAGAAAGTTTCCCTGTCTTTTGATCATAAAGCAGGTTACATTATATTGATCATTATTGGTTATAGATTAATTTGAATCTCTTATGAATCAACATTTCAGAAGTGTCAAATATGGGACAAATTCAAGATTAGAATTAGGTTAAACTTAAGTTCACTCACGGTATAGAATTAAACAATTAGAAAAATAAATCTTGACTCAAGGTCCATTTGCTTTTTCTAAACCTTTCATGGTCTTCCTCAGTTGTCTCAGCGTCACATTATAATGTTACAGTTACAGTCAGACTCACGGTGCGTTTACACGCATAGCGTTTCAGTCGTGTTTCACAGTTGTCCGTCTCACACGTCAGAAAGAACAGATCCGCCTCTCTTCTTCCCGACAGTCCGGCTGTCTGTGTGTCAGAGGTGCGTAAATGCAACACGAACCGTGTCTTTACGCTAACGTTTCACTTGCATAACTATAGTGATTGTGCAACGAGTGCCACCAGAACACAGGTGACCTACACTCAGTGCTGCGCCTGAACGCATCCTGAGCAGACACGAAGCTGAAACAGCAGATCTAAGGTTAGTTCAGAGTCTGTAATCAGTTAAAACAACATCGTACCAAACGAGTTCATTTCTGAGATCTTGAAACACAACAACAACGTCACTAACAAGACGACTGACGGGACTCAAACAAACGGCCATGTTAATCCATTTTATTTTGAAGGGAAAACAAGAGGAAGAGTAAAATTGGCCATCACAGTTTTCACAATGACTCTGACTGACTGTAGTTTGTATAAGAACACATTTATGAAGGAATAAATGCAACATAAATACATTTTGTTAATGAAAAAGTATTTATTTATGTATTTATTTATTTATTTATTTATACTTATGTCATTTTTTTTTGGTCCTTCATACACAGTTTTCCTGTCCACCAGTATCGTAGTTGCTCTCACCTTCAGTTTTCCCTCCAAACAACATGGTTTCGATAAATGTGTTAAAACTGCAACGTGTCTGATCACCTGACTTTAAATGTTTTCACCCTGTTGGACCTTTGCGGTTGTATCAGTGTTGTCTTGTTACCAGATATCAGCATTGGTGAGTACATTTAGTATCACCAGTAGAAATAATGGCCACAAATATAAAAAAATTAAGACTCAAATTTTGACAAACTGTAATTTCTCTTGAAGTTTAGAAGCAGGTTTAAGTGAAAAGATGACGTGTCTGTGAGTTTTTCATCTATAACTACAGAATTTGTTGAGAGTAGATCCAGCCTGCGTGTTTGTATGAAAATGAAAGTGTGCGTGTGTGTGTGTGTGTGTGTGTGTGTGTGTGTCTCAGAGAGAGAGTATAAGAGGATTAAGGCCTGTTCACAGCCCAGGGCGCAGACCGCACCATTTCTGACCATTCCCTCTGTGTCCGATTGGCTGATGAGGTATTAACTCGCCACCGTGTCGTTATATGTGTCTCGGATTGTGCGACGACGAGTCTCCAAAACATGGTGAAATTTTCCTCCGTGTTCAACACACACACACACCCCACCCCCCCTCCAGCTCCGGCCTGAAAAACCTCCCCCAGTTATCAGCAGCTGTGACATCCACTGCTGTTTAACTGATGGCTTTTCCAACCCTGTATCTCGTGTTGATTTGCACTTTCTTTTGAAGTCAGGACACTGGTGTCGTCCCAGAGTCCAGCTCCAGTCCCAGCAGCCGCACAGACCCACACCAGCTACAGAGCCACTGACAAGAGACTAAGCTCTCCTGGAGAAAAGCTCATACAACATTCAAAAAGACAGATTTAAGATGCTTCTATCAGTTTTGATATTTAAAATACGTATAATTTTTGACAGTAAAAATGACATTTTTGAAGCTGAGCTACTATATATAAGGATAAAATATTTATCAGCCAGCTCCATATCAGTCAGGCTCTACAGTAGTTTCCATTTCTTCTCTGGCCTCCGTCCAGAGCAGCTTTATCTACACATCAAGGCGCACAAAACCACCTTGTAAATAACCATATTACTTTACCTAGTGACATCAGTCCCAGAGGAAAAGATCACCGGCCTTAGAGCACGGGGGGGATTGTGTTGGGGGCGTGAGAGGTTAAGACTTGTTGAATAGCTGGTAGTCGTCACACAATGAGGTGGATTAGGCAGCACTAGAAAGGGCCTTTAGGGCTTTACTGGGGTGTTCAGCAGCTTACAGTGACTACAATAACACTGCAACAGTGTAGATCCAGCTGGGCGAGCTGAGGGTGGCGAAAAGGCCCACTGGAGAGGAGGAGGGGCATGTGGCCTCATTCCCTGACAACCCCTGGGTGTCAAATTGGGAGCCACTGGGAGTGAGGGGAGGAGTTGGTACACACCTGGTATTAACATCTGTCTCAGGTGATCATATCACAAGTGCACAGGTCTGATTACAGGTGTAGATGCACCAAGATCCTGTCACTCAGACTGCATTCTGTTAGGGGTGTGGTCACACTGAAGGACTGCCCCCTGAGCTGACGACCTGTGAGTAAGTGGAGGGATGTACTGATTTATATCTTTGTCCACGACATCTGACATCCTGGAGATATATCAGGAGTGTGTCAGACATCTTGGATGATTTGGTTTGCCAGGAACACACCAGGAAATAGGCCGAGCCTGTGTTGTTTTGATTTTTTCTTCTACATCTTCTTCTTTTAATTTCCAGCTGATGGGGCACAGGAAGTGCATTGCTGCCTCCAGCCAATTGAAAACAAAATGAGTTCATACTATACAATAACATTTGATTGGAATTTAATGACATACTATACAATGATATTTTTATGCAATTTTTAGGACATACTATATTAAGACAGATTTTTTGACATTTCATGTCTTATTATACTATGACATGTTTAGATGTTTTTATACTTTACTATGCTATGACATTTTTATAAATAACGATACTGTCACGTTTTTTGATGTTTTTTGCTTTACTGTACTATGACTTTTTATGTCTTACTATACTGTGATGTTTTTAAGCCTAAATATACAATGACATTTTTATGAATTACTATACTACACGATTTTTGGTACTTTTTATGCCTTTTTATGCCTTACTTATTATACTATGACTTTTTATGCTTTACTATACTATGACGCTTTTATGACTTTTTATGCCTTAGTATACTATGACGTTTTTGTCACTTTTTATGCCTTACTATACTATGTTGTTTTTATGACTTTTTATTCCTTACTATACTATAACTTTTTATGCCTTTTCATGCCTTACTATACTATGACGTTTTTGTCACTTTTTATGCCTTACTATACTATGACGTTTTTATGACTTTTCATGCCTTACTATACTATGTTGTTTTTATGACTTTTTATTCCTTACTATACTATGACTTTTTATGCCTAACTATACTATGACGTTTTTATGACTTTTCATGCCTTAATATACTATGTCGTTTTTATGACTTTTTATGCCTTACTATACTATGTCGTTTTTATGACTTTTGATGCCTTACTGTACTATGTCGTTATACTATGCCTTTTTATGCCTCACTATACTATGACGTTTTACTGACTTTTTATTCCTTACTATACTATTACGTTTTTATGACTTTTTATGCCGTACTATACTATGACGTATTTATCACTTTTTTTTGCCTTACTATACGATGACGTTTTTATGACTTTTTATGCCTTATTGTACTATGACTTTTTATGCCTTACTATACTATGACGTTTTTGTGACTTTTTATGCTTTACTATACTATGACGTTTTTTAGCATTTTTCAGCCCCACAATACTCAGATGTTTTTTGGCATTTTTATACCTTTCTGTACTATCTTGTTTGATGCCTGACCATACTGAGACGTTTTTATGACCTTTTATGCCTTAATATACTATGATGTTTTTTTGACGTTTTATGCCATACTATACTATGACGGTTTTTAGCATTTTTCAGCCCCACAATACTCAGATGTTTTTTGGCATTTTTATACCTTTCTGTACTATCTTGTTTGATGCCTGACCATACTGAGACGTTTTTATGACCTTTTATGCCTTAATATACTATGATGTATTTTTGACGTTTTATGCCATATGACGTTTTTTAGCATTTTTCAGCCCCACAATACTCAGATGTTTTTTGACATTTTTATACCTTTCTGTACTATCTTGTTTGATGCCTGACCATATTATGGCATTTTTATGAGGTTTTATTGCTTAAAATACTATGATGTATATTTGACATTTTATGCCATACTATACTATGACGTTTTTTTGCATTTTTCAGCCCCACAATACTCAGATGTTTTTTGGTATTTTTATGCCTTTCTGTACTATCTCATTTGATGCCTGACCATACTATGACGTTTTTATGACCTTTTATGCCTTAATATACTATGATGTATTTTTGACATTTTATGCCATACTATACTATGACGTTTTTTAGCATTTTTCAGCCCCACAATACTTAGATTTTTTTTGGTATTTTTATGCCTTTCTGTACTATCTCGTTTGATGCCTGACCATATTATGGCATTTTTATGAGGTTTTATTGCTTAAAATACTATGATGTATTTTTGACGTTTTAAGCCATACTATACTATGATGTGTTTTTTTTTTAGCATTTTTCAGCCATACAATACTTATATTTTTTTTGGTATTTTTATGCCCTTCTGTACTATCTCGTTTGATGCCTGACCATACTGAGACGTTTTTATGACCTTTTATGCCTTAATATACTATGATGTATTTTTGACATTTTATGCCATATGACGTTTTTTAGCATTTTTCAGCCCCACAATACTCAGATGTTTTTTGACATTTTTATACCTTTCTGTACTATCTTGTTTGATGCCTGACCATATTATGGCATTTTTATGAGGTTTTATTGCTTAAAATACTATGATGTATTTTTGACGTTTTATGCCATACTATACTATGACGTTTTTTAGCATTTTTCAGCCATACAATACTTAGATGTTTTTTGGCATTTTTATGCCCTTCTCTACTATCTCGTTTGATGCCTGACCATAC
>NW_019525199.1:413807-416448 GCF_002814215.2 Seriola lalandi dorsalis | reverse complement strand
GTTTTATGCCATACTATACTATGACGTTTTTTAGCATTTTTCAGCCCCACAATACTCAGATGTTTTTTGGCATTTTTATGCCCTTCTCTACTATCTCGTTTGATGCCTGACCATACTGAGACGTTTTTATGACCTTTTATGCCTTAATATGCTATGATGTTTTTTTGACATTTTATGCCATACTATACTATGACGTGTTTTTTTTTAGCATTTTTCAGCCATACAATACTTAGATTTTTTATTGGTATTTTTATGCCTTTCTGTACTATCTCATTTGATGCCTGACCATACTATGACGTTTTTATGAGGTTTTATTGCTTAAAATACTATGATGTATTTTTGACATTTTATGCCATACTATACTATGACGTTTTTTAGCATTTTTCAGCCCCACAATACTCAGATGTTTTTTGACATTTTTATACCTTTCTGTACTATCTTGTTTGATGCCTGACCATATTATGGCATTTTTATGAGGTTTTATTGCTTAATATACTATGATGTACTTTTGACATTTTATGCCATACTATACTATGACGTGTTTTTTTTTAGCATTTTTCAGCCATACAATACTTAGATTTTTTTTGGCATTTTTATGCCCTTCTGTACTATCTTGTTTGATGCCTGACCATACTGAGACGTTTTTATGAGGTTTTATTGCTTAAAATACTATGATGTATTTTTGACGTTTTATGCCATACTATACTATGACGTTTTTTTAGCATTTTTCAGCCATACAATACTTAGATTTTTTATTGGTATTTTTATGCCCTTCTGTACTATCTCATTTGATGCCTGACCATACTATGACGTTTTTATGAGGTTTTATTGCTTAAAATACTATGATGTATTTTTGACGTTTTATGCCATACTATACTATGACGTTTTTTAGCATTTTTCAGCCCCACAATACTCAGATGTTTTTTGGCATTTTTATGCCTTTCTGTACTATCTCGTTTGATGCCTGACCATACTGAGACGTTTTTATGACCTTTTATGCCTTAATATACTATGATGTATTTTTGACATTTTATGCCATACTATACTATGACGTTTTTTAGCATTTTTCAGCCATACAATACTTAGATTTTTTTTGGCATTTTTATGCCTTTCTGTACTATCTCATTTGATGCCTGACCATACTATGACGTTTTTATGAGGTTTTATGCCTTAATATACTATGATGTTTTTTTGACATTTTATGCCATACTATACTATGACGTTTTTTTAGCATTTTTCAGCCATACAATACTTAGATGTTTTTTGACATTTTTATGCCTTTCTGTACTATCTCATTTGATCCCTGACCATACTGAGACGTTTTTATGACCTTTTATGCCTTAATATACTATGATGTATTTTTGACATTTTATGCCATACTATACTATGACGTTTTTTAGCATTTTTCAGCCATACAATACTCAGATGTTTTTTGGCATTTTTATGCCCTTCTGTACTATCTTGTTTGATGCCTGACCATACTAAGACGTTTTTATGACCTTTTATGCCTTAATATACTATGATGTATTTTTGACGTTTTATGCCTTATTATACTATGACCTTTTCATGACTTTTTATGCCTTGCTATACTATGACGTTTTTATGACTTTTTATGCCTTGCTATACAATGAATTTATTATGACTTTTTATGCCTCACTATACTATGACTTTTTTATGACTTTTTATGCCTTACTATACTATGACTTTTTATGCCTTACTACACTATGACGTTTTTATGACTTTTTATGCCTTACTATACTATGACTTTTTATGCCTTACTATACCATTACGTTTCTATGACTTTTTATGCCTTACTATACTATGTCTTTTTATGGCATAGTAAATAATGACACTTTAGACATTTTAATTACATTTCAAGACATAATATACAATGAAAATTTTTTTTTTACATTTTGGTTACAGTATACAATGACAATGATTTTATAACATTTCTATGACATCTTATAGTATTACATATTTGTGACATAATATACTATCACATATAACTGGTGATGCATTGTATAGCACTCTCGCCTTGCAACGATAAGGTCCCTTATACGAATCCCAGTCCTTGGGACTTTCTCTCCCACAGTCCAACGACATTTTAATGACATATTATACTATGACATTTTAAGACATATAATACTGTGACGTTTTATGAACTTTTCATGACATACTATGTTATGGCTTATACATGGTGGTGCAGTGGTTAGCACTCTCAGCTTGCAGTCAGAAGTTTCTTGGTTCGAGTCCCGGTCCTGCGGCCTTTCTGTGTAGAGTTTATATTTTCTCCCTATGCCTGTGTGGATTGGAACACATTTTATCAAACCTGTACTATGTAGTTTTACAACATATTATACTATGACATTTAATGACATTTCTGTGACGTACCTAGTTATGACATTTTTTTGACATTTCACAACATACTATACTGGCAGTTTATGACATTTTTGTTACATACTATACTGAGATTTTTATTACCATGACATGACACGTCAAAAATACATCATAGTATTTTAAGCAATAAAACCTCATAAAAATGCCATAATATGGTCAGGCATCAAACAAGATAGTACAGAAAGGTATAAAAATGCCAAAAAACATCTGAGTATTGTGGGGCTGAAAAATGCTAAAAAACGTC
>NW_019525199.1:409021-411726 GCF_002814215.2 Seriola lalandi dorsalis | reverse complement strand
ATATAGTAAGGCATAAAAAGTCATAAAAACATCATAGTATAGTAAGGCATAAAAAGTCATAAAAACGACATAGTATAGTAAGGTATAAAAAGTCATAATATAGTAAGGCATAAAAAGTCATAAAAACATCATAGTGTAGTAAGGCATAAAAAGTCATAAAAACGACATAGTATAGTAAGGCATAAAAAGTCATAAAAATGTAATAGTATAGTAAGGCATAAAAACATCATAGTATAGTAAGGTATGAAAAGTCATGAAAAAGTCATAGTATAGTAAGGCATAAAAAGTCGTAATTTAATAAGGCATAAAAAGTCATAAAAACGACATAGTATAGTTAGGCAAAAAAATTCATAGTATAGTAAGGCATAAAATGTCATGAAAACGTCATAGTATAGTAAGGCATAACAAGTCATGAAAACGACATAGTATAGTAAGGCATAAAGAGTCATTAAAACGTCATAGTATAGTAAGGCATAAAGAGTCATTAAAACGTCATAGTATAGTAAGGCATAAAAGGTCATAAAAATGTAATAGTATAGTAAGGCATAAAAACATCATCGTATAGTAAGGTATAAAAAGTCATAAAAACGACAGTATAGTAAGGCATAAAAAGTCATGAAAACGTCATAGTATAGTAACTCATAAAAATGTCATAGTATAGTAAGGCATAAAAAGTCATGAAAACGTCATAGTATAGTAAGTCATAAAAATGTCATAGTATAGTAAAGCATAAAAAGTCATAATATAGTAAGGCATAAAAAGTCATAAAAATGTAATATTATAGTAAGGCATAAAAACATCATAGTATAGTAAGTCATAAAAATGTCATAGTATAGTAAAGCATAAAAATTAATAGTATAGTAAGTCATAAAAATGTCATAGTATAGTAAGGCATAAAAAGTCATAAAAATGTAATATTATAGTAAGGCATAAAAACATCATAGTATAGTAAGGCATAAAAAGTCATAAAAACAACATAGTATAGTACGGCATAAAAAGTCATAAAAATGTCATAGTATAGTAAAGCATAAAAAGTCATAAAAACGACATATTATAGTAAGGCATAAAAACATCATAGTATAGTAAGGCATAAAAAGTCATGAAAACGTCATAGTATAGTACGGCATAAAAAGTCATAATATAGTGAGGCATAAAAAGTCATAAAAACGACATAGTATAGTTAGGCAAAAAAATTCATAGTATAGTAAGGTATAAAAAGTCATAAAAACGACAGTATAGTAAGGCATAAAAAGTCATAGTATAGTAAAGCATAAAAAGTAATAGTATAATAAGGCATAAAAAGTCATAAAAACGACATAGTATAGTAAGGCCAAAAAAGTTATAGTATAGTAAGGCATAAAAACTTCATTACCTAGTAGCCTATAACATTACCATAACATAACAGAGTGGCACATTGCGTGTTATCCTGGATAAGAAGAGTGTATGAGCTTGTCTGATGTTGCAGGTCGTCAGAGACGATCCCCCATCAGCCTCTGATCTTCAGCTCATATTAAACACACTGAGGTTTTTCTGTATGAACCTAAAAAGATTCTTTAGCTAATTAAACCTCCTGTTCATCTCGAGGTCACTGAAGAGTCGTGCAGTTTGTTTTTGAGAGAGTGAATCTTCCCCTCAGACAGCAGAAAGAATTTACAGCATGGCATTCTGGGACAGTAAAAACTCCAGCAGTGGAAACAGTTTTAAACTGCAACCAGAGAGAAGCTGCAGTGAACATCTCTGCTCTCTGCTCTGGGTGTTGTACATTAATCTGGTCAAATTTCCAAACACACGAGAACCGAGCTGAAATGAAACATTAGAGAAGTTACTGGAAACATGGAGAAATACAGGGTGAAAGGATGAACACACAAAACATGACAGAGGATTCATCACTGGTACATGCTGCTACAGACGTGTCACCTGTCACCTGACAGCGAGGGCATTTACTTCCTGTCATGTCCAGCACTGTGACCTCAGCATGAAGCTGTCAGAGGTCATGCAGGTCTGTTGTCCAATCAGCTGACGGCTCCATCTCTCTCTCTCTTTCTCTCTCTCTCTCGCCCTGTAGAGCTGCAGAGGGAGGGCAGCATCGAGACCCTCAGCAACAGCTCCGGCTCCACCAGCGGCAGCATCCCACGCAACTTCGAGGGTTACCGCTCGCCGCTGCCCACCAACGAGGGCCAGCCCCTCAGCCTCTTCCCCACCAACTTCCCCTGACCTCTGCTCCAGGGGAGAACCACCGCCGCCGTCAAGCAGCCCCCACCTGACCACCTGCCTGCCCCCCACCTCACCTGTCCAGCCAGCATCACACTGAACCTCTGTCTCAGACCTGTGTCTTTGTCGCTCATTGAACAGTATTAACTTTATCTTTCTTGGGTTGGATGTTATTTTATATAAGAATTCCCCTGATTTTAAATTTGACCGTTTTAAAACCAAAATCATTCCAAAAAAAAAAATAAAATTGAAACTGTCAGGATGAAAACGCCTGCACACAAATTTATTGTATCCAAGATTAACAGCAAGTGAATCGAACCCAAAGTGTTCAGGAGACGCTGCGGACCGAGAGCAACGTCCTGCATTTTCAATATTAGATTTTTAATAACAGACCAGTATCAGTCTGACCCTCGTTACCTCGTTATGTTCAGTCATAAACCGGTGGACTCAGACGTCCTCTCCTCTCTACAGCTGATGTTTCCTGACACCCCCCA
>NW_019525199.1:397223-409001 GCF_002814215.2 Seriola lalandi dorsalis | reverse complement strand
AAGTTTAACTGTTGTTGCCTGTCGTCTGAATGAGCCATAAGAAAGGGAGCGCAGACACAGACACGGGAGAAATGTTGATTCCAGTCAGCAACATGTAGCGGCTCCTGTTCCCTGTGTGTGTGTGTGTGTGTGTGTGTGTGTGTGTGTGTGTTTCTCTCGTGGCCTCTGACTAAATGTTTTTGATTAAATTTGGTCCTTTCATGCCTTTGATTTCCACGTAATCACATTTGACAACAGACGCAGTAAATGAGACGACACTATTACTAAGTGGCTGAAGTAATTTAGATGTTTACAGCTGAGATATGTTTCTGAAATCATCTCGATATTTTCCAGACAGTAAATGCAGATTGAGCACAGTAATAAATAATAGAGATCACGCTGTATTTTCTACATTAGCTACTTTTGACCAAAATGTTTTTCCTGCCTTTAGTTGTAGTTGATCTAAAAAAGAATAAAAAAGTATTTTCTTTAAATGTTCTCGTAGCAAAGAGACTCTGATAATCAGAAATGTCTTGATTTGGTTTGACTGGGTGAAAAACGAAATGCACTGTTCACACAGTCACCTTAGAGAAGATGTATCCCACAATCCCTTCTGCCTGAGTGTAGTTTGACTGACGGCCTGAGTCTGGAGTAAACGCTTGTTGTTAACTGTAAGATTTAATCTGTAAAATACTTTTTTTTTTTTCCTGCGTTCATGCAAATAAAAACATAATAAAAGTGGAGGAAATGAAAGTGTGTCTTCTCTGTGTTCAGTGACCATCAGCTCTCAGCGCCGCTGTAATTAGCACCAGATTTTTAACAGGCAGTTAAACGCTGTTAAAGGGACGTTTTATGGGCGACTTTGGCTCTTTGTTCTGAGGCAGAAAAGAAACTCATCAGCTCAAACCTCCTGAATGTTCCTCTCTTCAAATGGAAGCAAATATTAAACTGAAGGAATTCTAATTAAATTAATTTAGCAGTGAATTATTCTCTGTGTGCTTTAGTTTATCATCAGTGTGTTCATCAGCTAAAAGTCATAAAATTTAAATTAATGGAAACATGAAGACAGAGTTTGCACAAATAATTAAATGAATAATGTATTAATGGCTGAAACATGTCTGTATTAAAATCAGTGTATTTCTTCTCCTGTGTATTTCAAAATAAATTCTGCAGTAGAACAGAATGAAACCATAAAAAAATACACCGTTAAAAAAGTGTTAATTTAAAGTTTTACAGTAAAATTAATTCAGCAACAAGTAGAAAAGAAAAACTACAGTTTGCGCTTGAAACTTTTTTATTTGATTCCAACATGTTATCGTCAACATTTTACAGTTTTTCAAATTATAAATGATCATCAGAGACGCTGATGTGTCATAATTAACAGAATGTTTTGTATTTAACAAGGAAAAGAAGCTGAAAACTGATGCAGAACATGTCAGTTTGTCACAAGCAGGAACTAAATGTGGATTTCTTTCTCAGGAACAAAGTGTAAAATGGTGAATTTCAAAGTTAAAGCAGCAGTAAGTCCGTGTGTCCTGTAACAAACTGAGGCTGTCACATATTCTCCTCATCACCAAACATTAGCATTAGCATTAGCATTAGCTCAGTTAGCAACAACAACAGTGTCAGAGGTTGGACATTTGAAGTGCGACACTAAAATGCTAGCAGCTTAGCATACAGGCTCCATTTACTTCAGCATTAAAAGATGGTAGCTCCATGTTAGCATGTTAGCTTTGACTGTTAAAGGTGGGCAGGGTGAATGTTACACAGGATATAATAAACACTGGGATTTAATAGGTTATAGATGGGGGGGGGTGCATTTAAAGCAGCTGCTGACAGTTGATGCTGATTCATATAATTGTGTGATTGTGTTTCTGTGCTGAGACCAACAACACTGAGGAAAACACTGAATTAACACTGAGCATCCACATTCTAATGAGCAGGAACGTCCTGCAGTAAATTACTGCTTCTGTCTATCGTACGTCCTTATTCACTAAATTACTTACTAATGTAGCTGTAACCATAAAACTCACCTGTTTACCTGAAACCACACGGCTAATATTCTGTTTTTACCTTCAGAATAAAGTGCAATTAAACCTTTATTTTGGTATTTGTTGTTTTTATTTTTCTGTTGTGGATATTGAGCTATATTTTTATTTTGTTATTTGTTGTGTTATTATTTTTTATCTTTTACCCAGATCAATAAAGTGTATCTATCTATTTATCTATCAATCTATCTATCTATCTATCTATTTATCTATCAATCATCAGCTGGTTGTATTTGAGAGATTTGCTGAAACAAACAGAAACAAACACAGAGACGTGGGCGGGAAAAGAAAAATCACCTGGTTTTGATTTAGGAGCTGAGATGTAAAAGAATAATTTTATAGACGGACGATGAAAATACAATATTTAAGGGAGATGAATGTTTATTTATTAAAACAGAGAAACACCAGCAGCTAAAGTAAGAAGCAGTACCTGGAGTCAAACAGCCTGTTTCACCGTGTGGGACTCACTCTGGATGTTTCACCTTCACACTGGGTCCTTCGCCTCGGTCAGTGCGACCTGTGGACGGACAGAGACACAGACTGAAGGTCGTCATGTGGTTCAGACACCTGGACGTCACATTCAGTCTCCGTTTGAACAGGAGTGAAATCAGTAACATGACTTCAGGGTTTCTGATGAGAGCTACATTTATAATGATGATGTCACCGGAGAGGTGTCCAGTGATCAGCTGATGCAGAGAACTCACACACTGACTGGAGGCCATTTTGAATCTTCGTCATGGAAACAATCCTGAATCAGACTACAGATCAAACTCTTTCATTTCTGAATTATTGTTGAATTTTACAAGTTAAATCTAAAGTGTGAGAAATATTTATTGTGTCATCAGGAGAAATGATGCTGAAATTAAACCACTTGAAGGTCCCTGAACGCCCCTCAAGGCCCCTGAAGGCCCGTGCAGGTCCGTGAACGTCACTGTGAGCTGCACCCGGACCTGTGAGTGGAACACGTGTCTGAGCTCAGCTCAGTCACCATGGGGCTTTTTTTTTTTCTAGATCACTCCGCCATATTTATCATATATATCATACATATAAATATTTATATATATTTATATTTATTGATCAGCTTTCCGCGGGTTTATTTCACTTCACAGAGCCGCGAGTAAAAGACTCACCTGTACGGAAGAGGAGGAAGGACAAAACTCAACAACCATCTGAATGAGTTCGAGCAACATGACCTGATGGGACCGCGGGTCTTTACTGTGACGTCAGGCTCATCTTTATATTTAAATTAATTGATTAAGAACCGACTGCGACACTGTGACATTATTTATCACATCTGCAGATGTTTTATGAATTTTTACAGCTGTAAATAATTTAATGTTTGTTTACACAAACAACCTGTTGAATCTTCACTGCATTTTGACGTTTGAAGTAATAATTGGTTCTTGTATTGATTATTGATTAAACTTCTGTTTTGTCAAGTATCAAAATAAAACTACAATTCAACATTTGAAACTTTTTTCTAGTTTGGGTTTTTACTCTGAAGACGTTCGTTGTTGTTGTTGTGTCAGGCTTCTTCCCGCGGCCTGCAGGTAAAGTCTCCATGTTCCCGCCGCTGCAGCAGCTGCTGTCAACACATCTGTAAAACACACACACCACACACACACATACACAGAGTTTTACACAGTTTGTCTGGAGGAACATGAGACAGAGATGAACGTGATCAACTTCCTGGTTCAGACTGAACTCAGAGGAGTGAGACCTCTCCCTCATTAAACAGCTGATTCATTTATTTTAAACGCACACAGAAAAAATACAAAGTGAATTAAATGGATTTTAAATTAAATGGATTTATTCTCAGAAGAGACCGAGGTGATTTTTATTTTTTTATTCTTTATTATTTACGGATGAATAAAGAAGAAAAAAAGTTCAGATGGATGAAGAAGGAAAATAATTAAAAATACTTGAAGACTCTTCTGTCAAAGTGTAAATCTGATTTTACACTGACTTTTATTTCCAGCTGCTATAAAAAAAGAAATATTTTCACTTGATCAGTAAATATTTACTATTAAGGCCACGTGCAAGTGGCAGAAGCATTGAAGACATTTTTAAGAAAATGACGAAGAAGAATCGAATTTGTTTTTCTTTTATTTAAAATTTGATGCACAAAATTAAATATGTTAAAATCGATACTGGTGATTTACCATTAACCCCCCCACACACACACACACATACACACACACACACACACCTGACGGGGCTGAGGGCCCTCACACCTGTGGGGCCTGTGAAGGCACAGCGGGAAGGTCACATGATCCAACCAGCAACAGACAACATATGAGATTTTATTTATTAAGGTCAGAGGGAAAATGTTGATTCGGTGACTCCTGTTAATGGCTCCGTCACGTGCCTATATCTGGAAGAACGCGTCACATCCGGTTCTCGTGTCACCGGATAAATAAGTGATTTTACAGAAAGGTTCACGAGGCGCAGCCACAACTTCAGTGTAATTAAAATAAGTAATAATTATTCTAAAATTAAAGAAATGTGAAGAGTCGAACGTGTGTGTATGTGTGTGTGTGTGTGTGTGTGTGTGTGTGTGTGTGTGTGTGTGTGGCCGCTGTGACAGCTCTGTCACTCTCCCCTGGGTCACCACTATAGCGCCCCCACCTGGTGGTCTACCTGTCACCTCCAGCGGCCAGGCTCAGACACAAGGCCGGGAGAGGAGGAGGGAGAGACGGGCTGAGAGGCCGCAGGTAACCGGCTGTTAGTGGCTGCAGTTTGTGATTGAGTTTGATAGTACGGTGTGTGTGTGTGTGTGTGTGTGTGTGTGTGTGTGTGTGTGTGTGTGTGTGTGTGTGTGTGTGTGTGTTGGAGAGGAGTTGAGGAAACATTTTGCTTTTCCTACAAGTGAGAATTGATATGTTTAATTTAGGAGAGTGAAGTTGAGGAGCTGGAGGAAGTGGAGGAGATGAAAGAGGAGGAGGAGGAGGAAAAGAAGAAAAGGAGGAGGAGAAGAAGAGGAGGAGGCGGAGGAGGAGGAGAGGGCCGCTGGTCGCCGGGTTTCCATGTGACAAGGGGAAATATGAGGGACTTTGACAGGTCTTAAACGGTCTGGCGCCAAGGCCTCAGTCTAGCCGCTAAATATAGCCGGAGAGATGATGCAGGGAGATGGGAGGAGAAGATGGAGCGATGAAAAGGAAGAAAGGAACAATGTGGAGCGGAGGAGGAAAATAACAATACTCAATTATAGAGGGATAGGCTGAAAAGTGTCTGTTGTGTTGTAATTAGAGCGGCTCGGGTCACCGCGACGCGCACGAGACGCTTTTTTTTTTTTAATTAATTTTTTTTAGGCGCGCTCTCACATCTGCACCTGTAAGGGAGCTGAAGCGCGCGGACACGTGAAGGACACACGGAGACTCGGGTCAACTTCCTGCTGCATGAAAACACTTTAAATCACCGACGAACTCTGCGTGAAATTTAAACTGACAAACTTGTTTATTTTGAGGAATTTGTGCGGATGAGATCATAAAGAATCTCATCAATATCATAAATAATGAGTTTATTATCCAGCTATCAACTACAGGAGGAAGTTAAAGGCCGCGACTTCTGCATTTGTTGTTTTTAATTTGTTTAATTTTTTTGCAGTTTCTTTTCTCAGGACGCAAACACTCACAAACAAAAACAAGTCCAGTAGCGTATTTACTGACTGCCCCCCCCCCAAGAAAAACAAAAACAAACTGTGAGTGTATGATGATCAGTCAAAGCAGTGCCCCCCCCCCCCCTCCATGCAGCTCCAGCAGCGGCTCAGACTGAGTCCTCCTTCCACCTAATGACTTTTAAATCGCGCGTAATGGAGATTTCTGCGCCGCTGAGGCTCAGAACAAATAAATGGGGAGTAATTTGCACAAAGCTTTATTGATACAATTACCCAGAAAAGAAAAACCGTTATCCACCTCCATATGTTGCTAATCTTTTTTTTTTTTTTTTTTACTCCCATGTAAAGCTCCATGCACGCGGCTCCAAACACTCTAACCAGCCGCCGCTCCCGCCGCTCCCACGGCGCAGCTCCATCTCTGTCATTTCATAAATCTCTGGCTGCAGCATTCCAAACAAGTCAGCTGTCCGAGCGAATTATAACAGATGCACGGCGCAGTGGAACTCTGAGGGAAGCGGGGAGCTGTGCGGAAGACATTCTGGATGATTTTACATTCTCATGTTCACGTGCCAACACCTGGTGCTCGGCTGAAAAAATAACGCACCTTTTATCCACCTGGTGACCGAGGAGCGGGCTGCGGCCGCGGGTCTGCGCCGGGCGAGGAGGCTGATGCTCCGGGGACCTGTGTCTGATCTGAGATGCTCCTGTGTGTGTGTGTGTGTGTGTGTGTGTGTGTGTGTGTGTGTTGGGGGGGGCTCTATCAATGTGATGGAAGCCGAGCAACAAGTGTGAGACACAGTGGAGATGTGCAAACATTTAAATCACGCAACACGCCGCATCTGACGCACTTTTTTTGCACCTTTTTGAAGCAGAACGAGTTAATTTGAGGGTTTTAAACTCCCGCTGCGGCCGGTCAGGAAATGTATTTTATATTTGAATAATTTATAGATATTAGTGGAGAGGGTTTTCATCAGAGCTGTGTGCGGCTGGCAGCGGAAGCCGCAGAGTTAGAGGGGTTAATAGGAAATGCGCAGTTGCCTCTGACAGTCTCCTTCAGGAGGATTATCACTTTTTGTTTCAGTTTTTGTCGAAGTGACGCCTGTGGCCGACATCACGGTCCATCCTGCCCGGAGAGAGCAGCTGTTCACCCCCCCACCACCACCACCACCATCACCACCACCACAGCCACCACCACCCTCCACAGACAACAGAAAAAAACTAAACTAAAAAAATATCTCACATCTGACACCAAGTCATGACTGAGGCAGGAAAGTGGAGCGGAGCCGCAGATGAGGCGGCGGAGGGGCCCGGAGGCGCGCGCACAACATGCAGGACTTGAGGGTAAATACAAAGAGACAAGAGGTTGTTCTGATTGTGGCGCATCAGAGGACTGGCGCCGAGCGGCTCCTCGGAAAACCGAGTCCGACTTAATCAAGAGTAGAGCAAGGGAGGCTGGTGTTGGAGGGGGACCCCCCCCCCCACTCGTGGCTCCCGGAGCCCCGCACTGTCTCTGCTTTGACAAAATACAACCTGTCGGAGATTACACGCTGCCACGGCCTGAACTCAGCCCCGAGCCCGGGCTCTGAATCACCTCCGCGGCGAACACTGTGATCATTTAACCTCAGTTTAAATAAAAACTCAGTCAGAAACAAGGAAGAGTTTGTGTCGGAGTGAGAACTCACCTCTTCTGCTACTCTCTGATTTTTCATTCATCATCATTCAGCTGCTTTTTCCTCTTTTTTTCCTCCTCGCTGCATCTGGATTTGTTTTTTCCAGCCGTGTCTCTGTGTCACGCCGCCGCCGCCGCCGCCGCCGCCTCCCCGTCAGCTCGATCAGGAAAACGCAGAGATAAATGTCTCTCTCGTGGGGGAAACCTGGGGCTGTATGAGTCTGGAGCCAGCGCTAACACAGCCCGGGCTAATGTGAGCCACATCCCGCCTCTACGCGTCAAAACAGCCGATAACTTACAATAATTACAAGGGTGTTCTGGGAGAGAGCGCGGCGGCGCGCGGAGCCGCGGGTTCACTGTGGTGACCGGACTGAGGTGACGTGCAGAAGCGGAGCCGCTCCTCCACAGAAAGGTGAGTATTCACTCAGTGGACAGGTTGGTTTCTCCGGAGGCGACATTGTAAAAACGCAAGCCGAGAGAGGTGATGCCTCCACCGGCCAAGAACTGAGGGCTGACCCGGTGTTTGGCTTGGAAATGGGGGTGGGATTTCCCGATCTTTCCTGTCATTGGTTAATATTTTATTCTGTTGACATGTTTTCTTACTGCTAATGCTTCCGACACCTTCTTGTCCCCCCTCCCTCCCCTCCCCTTCCTCTCCCAGAGTCTGGCTGGAGCTGTCAGAACCACGCCTATAGGGGCCCACAATTGGTCCAGAAAGCGTAAAATCAGCAATCAAAGGGGCTTGGTTCATTAGTGCTGGGGATGGAGGCAGGAAGGACATGTGAGATAGTCACAGATCTGCAGTGAACGGGGCCACATCTCTCCAGTCAGTGTGGGATGACTGAAGCAGAGAAACTGCTGATTTGTGTAAGAGGCACGCAGCGCAGCCGGACTCTCCCGCCACCGCGCCGCTTCCACTGAAGGAGTCCGCGGAGGAACCGACGGAGAAACACACCGACAACAACTCCGGGCTGTTTTCTTCACCCTGACTCCGCCGCGCGGCGCTCCCTCTCGTGCGGCTTTACACATTTAAAGTGCTCGCGAGGCGCGGACCTAACACTGGCTTCAAGGTTGGGGAGGGAAATACCACTAAAAATATCCATTATTTTCACTTGGTTTTTGTGGATGCACCGATGAGAGATCCAGTTTTTACAGGGACTGCAATGGCTTATCACCCTTTCCACGCACACCGGCCGACCGACTTCCCCATGTCCGCCTTCCTAGCGGCCGCGCAGCCGTCCTTCTTCCCGGCGCTCAGCCTGCCTCCCGGGGCGCTCACCAAGCCCATCCCGGATCACAGCCTGGCCGGGGCGGCGGAGGCTGGGCTCCACCCGGCCCTCAGCCACCATCAGGCGGCTCATCTCCGCAGCATGAAAAGCCTGGAGCCCGAGGAGGAGGTGGACGACGACCCCAAAGTTACACTGGAAGCCAAGGATCTTTGGGACCAGTTTCATAAACTCGGGACGGAGATGGTTATTACCAAGTCCGGAAGGTAAGAATCCCTCTGGATCCACCGAGAATATTTTTATCCTGCAAACACGGCCGGAGGTTTTCCCGCATATGAGCAGAGAGAGGGAGCCGCAGCTGACGAGATCAGAGCCGCTGAGAAAGGCTTTTCCTCCCGGTGCTCGGCGGCTGCCTGCGCGTCAGGCCTTTACTGACCCGCGCTTCTTCTCCCTGCGATTTCCAGCCTGATTTACCATTAACAAAAACACACAAGAAAACTACAGCACGCCGCAGGGCTGAGCTCTGCTCCCCTCACATTATGCATTAAATATATAGTTTTTAAAAGGAGTTCCAGCCCGAGAATAGTATGAATATTTAAGGGGTTAAACTGGCTTCATTTATTCCAGTAAGAGATTCAATTAAAAGGAGTTTATTGTGAAATATTTGTGACACATTTCCGGACACATCAAAGGAAAATATTTGGGATATTTGGTAAAAAAAAAAAAAAAATATATATATATAAAAAAATAAAAATAAAAAGTGACCTGAGCTTGAATCAGGTTTTTATCCGCTTTTATAAACAGGCTGTCACTTCAAAAAGCAGGAATGTGAAGTGCTGTGGTCATAAATATATACTCAGGTCTGTAGTGTAAGGCTTGGACAATACACACACACACACACACACACACACACACACACACACACACACACACACACTCTGGGTCTTCACTGTCTCCTAATTGCCGCGCTGGAGAATAATATCTGACCATTACAATATTTCCACTTGTCGGAGCGTCGTGTTTTCGCTGCGCCTTCAAAGCCTCTTTTGTCAGACTTGTTCAAGTGTTGCCTTCACGGTCTGCACGTTGTGTTGTGGTTGACTCCCCGTGTGTTTCCCTCTCTCTCTCTCTCTCCCTCTCTCCAGGAGGATGTTCCCTCCGTTCAAAGTGCGAATAAACGGCCTGGACAAAAAGGCCAAATACATCCTGCTGATGGACATCGTGGCGGCGGACGACTGCCGCTACAAGTTCCACAACTCCCGCTGGATGGTGGCGGGCAAGGCCGACCCGGAGATGCCCAAGAGGATGTATATCCACCCGGACAGCCCGGCCACCGGCGAGCAGTGGATGGCCAAGCCTGTTGCTTTCCATAAACTCAAGTTGACCAACAACATCTCAGACAAACACGGATTTGTGAGTACTGGAGTTTTTTCTTTTAGTTTTAGTCTGAGCGGAGACGCGCCTGTGTCTGTGTCTGCTGGATCAGATGCTGCTGAGGGTTTGAGGTGTTTTTAAGATAAAGATGAAAATTAATAACAACAGGAAACACGCAGGAACAGCGGGAAATAAATCAGAGAGAGATCAGAGCAGGTAGATTCAGTGGTGAAGCAGAAATACAACATTAGAGGAGTAAACGACGGCGCTGCTCGTCTCCACGTTCAAAGCTGTTGACACTTTGTCGCCACTTGACTCCCCCCCCCCAACCCCCCCGTCCCTGACACACGCACACACATACACACACATACACACACACGCACACACACACACACACACACACACACACACACAAACACACGCACACAGCTTATGTTTCCGTGTTGCTCTCCAGAATATTATCAGCCTGCATCCAAACATCCAGAGCCATTCCGGCCCTGCTCCCTCCCTGCAGCAGCAGCCCAGCCCCGGGGGCCCTGCACGGCTGCAAGGCTGCAGACTCACCGCCCCCCCTCACTCCCTCCCTCCCTCCCTCCCTACCTCCATGTTTATTCTTTATTTTTTAATCGAGGTTTTATTAGAAATAAATAAAATAATAAAACACACATAACTGAGCTCAGTGTTTGTTTGCTGGACGGAGGATTAAGTGGCGTCTGATCAAACCAGGTCACAGAGAAATGACGTCTCACATCCGCTCCTGTAACCCAACACTATAGTGTAGTATAGTATAGTATAGTGTAGTGTAGTAGTATACGTGTTGTTATATATATTAGGTCTGGAAGCTGCACTGCATTTGGTTTTTATCTATAATAAAATATTTCCTGCAGTATTTCCTGTATTTTACTTTATTTTTTACTTTATTTGACATTATTCTACATTATTGCACCTGTGATTGTAAAAATAAATTAACCATAAACTACAAATAAAATATCTGATAAAGTCCATGTGACTGTCAGAGTGACTGGAAACAAATTCAACATTTACATGTCAGTCAAAATTATTTGCAATCGGTTACAAACACATACAAGATCATATTTTATGAATATATTCTAATTTAAAATATATATATATATCCTATATATAAATCTGTAATTAACATTATCATAGCGTTTAATTGCCTGCCTTATTTGTAAATATATATTTAAATTTGTTTGTAATTTTAAAAGATATTTAGTCTATTATATAAATAAATGTATATTTGATGGTAAAGTGTATGAAGGTTAAAGAGTGTCAGAGCAGATGAAGGAAAAAGTGGAAACGTGCTTTTGATAAAAACTGGATGAAATCAGATTTTTTAGTTTTTAGTTTTTTAGTTTTTGTTTAGTTTTTTTGTTGCTGTGGTTCTGGGTCCTCGTGACAACATGTGTGGCCTGGTCCCGTTTTTCCCTTTGCCCTGCACTAATTACAGCCCGAGCTGCTCACACAGTAATTATAACAGCATCACTAACAATAGGCCGATGATCCGCGGCAACACTGGCAGTTTCAGCTTGGAGAAAAACGACAAAAAGAGACGTAAAAACGCCGCTGATATTCTATATTCAAATCCGCGTATGTGTGTGTGTGTGTGTTGGCGATGCAGACCATCCTGAACTCCATGCACAAGTACCAGCCCCGGTTCCACATAGTGCGGGCCAACGACATCCTGAAGCTGCCGTACAGCACCTTCCGGACCTACGTGTTCCCGGAGACCGAGTTCGTGGCCGTGACGGCGTATCAGAACGACAAGGTGGGTCAGCGCTCTCACTCAGCACGGCCTCTAAATATGGCTGCAGCTATTCTTGCAAAATAAATGTTCTTACATGCCTC
>NW_019525199.1:396677-397203 GCF_002814215.2 Seriola lalandi dorsalis | reverse complement strand
CCCCTCCCCCCACCACCGCCACCAAACCCCGGAGACTTAATCTGATTTTTTAGGTCGCCTAATTTCCCTGCAGAGGCTCCCATCATGTCCCACTTGATTTTTGTTTTAATTGCTGTTTTGCCTGGATCTGTGTGTGAAGCAGATATTTTGTGTGCGTGTTTTATCTGCTACAAATGAGCTGTTACCTTCCCCAGCAGTGAATCAATTAGGCGGATAAATACAGCAGAGTGTGTTGTGTTTGGTTGTGATGCGGCAGATAGGTCCTATATAAATATATATAAATATATATATATAGCCTATATATATATATATATATATATATATATATATATATATACATTTTTTTTTTAGTTTTTAAAATTTTCTTTAAATAAAGTGACACTCTCGGCCTCCGTAGTTTGGATTTAACAAGATGTTTGATTGATAAACACAGGGGGGGTTTGAGTGGAGAATTGTATGTGACATTATTATAAACTGGGGTTGAACTGGAGCTTGTGTCCAGGTGAGGAGGGGGTAAGAAGGAGGG
>NW_019525199.1:362911-396657 GCF_002814215.2 Seriola lalandi dorsalis | reverse complement strand
GGGGGGGGGTCTTGTTGTAAAAGTTTATGGCAAAGAGTCACAATCGATTACAGGCCTTTTAAAGAGCTGCTGACCCCGCAGATGTTGCAAGTCTCTGCTCAAGTGGCACGCGCCTGTAGGGCCAGCGAGGGGCCTCCAGGAGCTCGTGCAGGGCAGGCCGCACGAGGAGCCACAACACCGGGCTCCTCCACAGCAGCAGCAGTGATCCAAACCGCAGTATTAATTATTGATATGACAGTCATCTGTTCCATATTGCTCCCTCCTCTGCACTCTGTTTTTTCTGGGGGGTCCGGGGGCTCGTGTGGGGGCCCCACAGAGAAATATTTCGTGGCAGAATTTCTCTCCAGAGGCCAATGAGAATAACGAACCCATCATTTCGCTTTTTATTAATAATGCAAATCCGGGGCCCCCGGGGGCCAAAGTCCTGCACGGTTCTGAGTGCGTGTGTTTGGTACTGAATGTGACCCAAACAAACAAACAAAGGACGAGTCCTGCGCTCCTGGTCTGGATCCGGATCCCGGTCCTGAGTCTGACATGAAGTGTGTCCGTGTGTTTCCAACAGATCACGCAGCTGAAGATCGACAACAACCCTTTCGCAAAAGGATTCAGAGACACGGGGAACGGAAGGCGGGAGAAAAGGTAACAGACTCCCGCCATCACACCTGTAAAAGCGACGGTGTGTGCGCCATGTTTTTACCCGTCATTATTATTGTTATGATTATTAATTGTTGTTGTTGTTGTTGTGCAGGAAGCAGCTGACCATGCCGTCGCTGCGGATGTACGAGGACCAGTGCAAGGCGGACCGGGAGGGCGCGGACTCGGACGCCTCTTCCAGTGAGGCTCCGACGGGCAGGGACGCCGTCCACTCCCCGCTGGGAGCCGGTACCAGCCCGCTGAGGTTCAGCAGACCCAGCCGAGGTGAGAACCGGCAGTGACCGTTTCATTCTGGTGCTGTGACCCGGACATGAGTCCCAGGGTTAGATCCAGCATCACCAGGTGTCATTACATTATTTTATATATTTAAATGGAGTCATTTAAAATTGAGGGAATAATCAACAAAATGAGGCTAATTTCATGTATAATATATATCGACTTTAATTAGCTTGTTCAATAAATACTTTTTAAATTAAATATAATATACTGTATATTCTGTAATATTAATCTACAACCTGATAAATGTTAAAATAAATCATATTATTATGGGTTTGTTTTGGCTCGTGTGTTTCACACCTGTCAGATAATTAAACTAAGATCAGCCTTTGTACTGGATTTATTTCATTTAAGATAAATACATTATTTTGGAACAGCTGTGATTTTGACAATTTAAAATGTAGTAATTGAGAATATTCAGAGTCACTGAGGTTATAGATATTTAAGGTTTTTATTTCCCACTGTTTTATGTTCCTTTAATTTATCAAACTAATTAATTTAACAAAGCCAGTTATTTCTTTTAATGTGCTGGTTTCATTGACTCTGGGATGTTTGATGTTGCTGATAAAAATGCAGCAGTGTTTGTTTGTTGTCGTGTGTTTTTGGGGACGAGGTGATAAATGGTTAAAGGTTCTTTCCTCGTGTTGCAGATGAGAAAACGTGCACTGACAGCGAGCAGGAGCTGGAGCATCAGGACGAGCACTGCACCGCCTCCAACAGCCCCGGACCTGAACCCGTGTCCCCCTACAGCTCCAGGTGCGAGGACCGCGTGCGCGACAGGCCCGGCGCCGAGAAGAAGGACGAGTCCATTTTCAGTATGAGGAACCTAGAGAAGGACAAGGCGGAGAGCCGGCACAGGAAGGACACCACGGACGCACTGACAAAGGACTCGGAGGCCGGGGGCATCAGTGCCAGTAAGGACGCGTTCTCCCCCCTCATGGTCCAGACTGAGAGCCCCTCGCACTTCAGCCCGGGACACTTACAAAGCCTGGCTCTGTCCGGTCTGCACAGTCAGCAGTTCTTTAACCCCCTGAACACCGGATCGCCGCTGTTGTTTCACCCCGGGCAGTTTGCCATGGCCCCCGGAGCCTTTTCCGCCATGGGCATGGGGCATCTTTTGGCCTCTGTATCGGGGGCGAGCGGCTTGGAAAACGGCAGCCTCGCCACCCAGGGCACGGGAGGAACCCCCAACCCCTTCCCCTTCCATCTGTCCCAGCACATGCTCGCCTCTCAGGTAAGGAGGGTCACCTGTAGCTGATGGACAGAGTTCAGACAGAGCAGCAACACTTCACCTGAGCTGCTTTCATTTACAGGATTAAAGCTAAATGTCACGCGTCTGTTTTAAAACAAGAGGATTTAATAACTTTTTTAAACCTTTTATGAAGTTTAAAGAGAATTTAAACTCAAATATATAAAATACTTGTTGTTTTTCTGTCTCATTTGTCTTTTACTCTCAGAAATCTGTTGTGAATCCTCTGAGCAAACAGATTGTTGAGTTTATGGGACGTTGCTACTTTGATTATTTGACTGGAAACAGTGATGAGTTCTCTCCTCTCTCGTGTTGCAGGGCATCCCCATGCCTCCGTTCGGGGGCCTCTTCCCGTACCCGTACACCTACATGGCGGCGGCTGCGGCGGCGGCCTCAGCTTCAGCCCTCCCCACCACCAGCACCTCCAGCCCCCTCTCCAGGAATCCCTTCCTGGGCTCGTCCCGGCCTCGGCTCCGCTTCAACCCCTACCAGCTGCCGGTGTCGCTGCCCCAGAGCTCCAGCCTGCTCACCACCACCACCACCGGTCTGCCCGGCGGCCTCAACCCCGGCTCCGAGTCCTCCAAGCCGGGCAGCAGAGAGGCCAGCCCGGCCCCGGAGCACCACAGCAACCACAAGACAGGAGGCTCGAGTGGGAGGGTCGCCTCCCCCAAAGCCTCCGTCAAGGACTCGGTGAACGAGCTGCAGAGCATCCAGAGACTGGTGAGCGGCCTGGAGGGCCAGAGGGAGCCCTCCCCGGCCGCAGACTCCCCCAAGTGATGAAGACTCTGTCGGGGAAGAAGTCTTGGCTTGAACACCAGAGGACTATACGTGCATCTGTCCTGTACAGCACATTACAGAGTGGGATGAGGGTCTGACCGATGAGGGCTGTTGAAGGCTGATAACTGATTTTTTTGTTTTGGAACAAAAGCTGCAGATTGAGTGAAATTTAGTCCATATCATTAAATTTAACCTTTTTTAAAATTCACAAGTATTTAAGGTTTCCTGTCCGAGAGAGAGAGAGAGAGAGAGAGAGAGAGAGGGGGAGAGGAAGCCTGTCAGACAACACACCAGAACTCTTCCTTGAGTCCCAGTGTCGGAGTCAGCAGCTCTTTTTACTACATCCATGGATTCACAATCAATTGATAAAAAAAAAACTATAAATTAAATCTGCAAAGAATAAAAAAAAACAAAAACAATAAAACACTAAATAATCATTAAAAAATATTATTTAAACAAAACTCTTAAGTTCAAGGAAGTGTCCGAGAGACTAACACTGATCATTTCCACAAACTCTTGTCACATCCATGATCTCAGAGGCGGACCACAGAGGCCAGTATCGGGCCCCAGATATCGGTCTAACCTGCCTGAGTTCCTGCAGCTCCACAGACTGAGCGGCGCAGAGAGAGAGAGAGAGAGAGAGAGAGAGAGAGAGAGAGAGAGAGAGAGAGAGAGAGAGAGAGAGACACAGAGAGACACACAGAGAGAGAGAGAGAGTGATGACTTGAAGCATCTGAGGATCCAGGCCTGATCCCTGATCCCTGCTCCCCGGAGCAGGAGCCTCCTCACGCCGCCGACAGGCAGGTCTCAAGCTGCGTCCAAAAACTTTTGTTTTTGTTTTTGTTTTGTTGTTGTTGTTGTTGTTTCCGGGCCTGATGATTTCAAAAGGGACGGAAGCTGAACGTTCCGTCTGCAAGAGAAAGAACCGCTCATCATTTCATGCCAGAAAAAATGTTTCTGAAATATTTATGTAATTAAAAATAAAAACAATCTGTAAATAAAGCTAAGATCCAAGAATATGCAATTGGTATTAATTTATTCAAGGCTGTATATTAGCGTGTATATATTTCGAATTTAACTCGTTGCTTTTTTTTTTTCTTTCTTCTTCCTCCCTCCTCCTCTTCCTCCCTCCCCCCTCCCCCTCCTCATTTTACATGACCATATACTGTAAATTAAAAAGAAGCTATTTAGCGCTGTTGGTTTGACAAATTGTAAGAAGCGTCGCTGATTTTTAGGAGAAAGGTGTGTGCCATGTTTTAGTCCGCACCCACCGACACACAGAGGAACAGACAGACGGACTGACTCCACGTGGATTCAAAAACACCTCAGGTTACTTCACTCCAGCCTGGAGACGTTCAAAGCAATTCCTCCTCTACGGGCGCATCGTTCATATCTATTCATAAATATATTTAAAGACGAAAAGTATCTTGTTTATGCTGGTTGTCCGGGTATTTTTTTTTTTTTTTGATTGTCTCACAATTTCAATAAAAAATCGTTGTGCTGAAAAGCTTGAAGGCGTTTCATTATAATCATTATTATTATTTTCATTGTTGTTATAATCATCTAATTATAGAAAAGCAGCTGTAGACATTTCTTTATGAAGTCATCTATGGTTTTTACTCTCACACACTCACACACACACACACACACACACACACACACGTGGGGCAGCAGCGCCCTCTGTCGGTCAAACGTTTCACATGAAAAACATTTGATAAGAAAATATAATGGTGTTTAATTCACATTATTATGATAAATACATTTAAATTCGATTAATTGAAACTTTTCGGCCGCAAATTTTAAATATTGAACCTTTAAATGAAAATTAAAATAACAATAAAAATAAAAATATGAGGTTTAATGTGTTTAAAGCTGTTTAGTGGTGGGTCGTGTATCAGCTGTGTGTGTGTGTGTGTGTGTGTGTGTGTGTGTGTCCGTGCAGGTCTATTCTGAGCGGGTCCTCGGTCACCGTCAATCAGCGTTTCCTTCAGTATTGTGCGGCCCGGCGGTATTTTTAGAAGGACTGGAGTAATGTCAGTATTTATAGGAAGAGCTTTCTCTGCTGCTGCTGCATCTCTCTCACACACACACACACACACACACACACACACACACACACACACACACACACATTAAGGTTTTCACAGGACAAATGTGTCAACATCTGATTTTTTTATCCTTTTTCTCTGAGAATACTTGTGTTTTTTCATTGTATTTATAATGAAAATGTGTGTGTGTGTGTGTGTGTGTGACGGACTTGTGTATGTGTGTCTCGGTTTAAAGGGTTAAGCAGGGGGGAGTTTAGGGCAGCAGACAGCCTTTTGTCCAGGACCCGGCGCCTGTCGCCTGCCTGCCGGCCACAGCCTCCACACCGCCCCGCTTCCTAATTAGAGTCCCCCCTCCTCCTCCTCCTCCTCCCTCCCTCTCTCTCCTCCTCCCCTTCTTCTTCATTTTCTTTTCTTTCTGCAGCGATAATCACAAAACTCTCATTCTATTACGGGGGCCATTGTTGCCCCTCTGTTATCTTCAATTAACAGAGAGAGCGACTCGACCTCGCGCTCTGGGAGAGAAAAGTATTTGTCTAAATCAATCAGTCTATGAGTGATCAATAGGCTCCTGTGGAGGCCCCGTGGATCATCACTAATGGCTGCTGACGGCGTGGGGTAAAAAGGCCAAGATTATTCACAACTCTGTTAAATGATCAGCGCGGGCCTGTGTTGTTGTTTGAAGCGGGGTTCGGGCCCACAGGAGGAGCTCCGCGTCCCTCTGAGACCCGGACATCAGGCGCGGGGTCCGGCCTCCACCTCCCCGTGCTCCGCGGAGTGGATCGCATCACTCAGCAGCTCCCACATTAAAATACACCGGAGACACCGGAGCTTTATTAACACGCAAAACTTTCACATTTCTTTCCTTTTATTTCTACAGTCATTCACTGTGAAGCTTATTAGTTTATTAAATCTGCACCAATGTTCAATGTTTAAATGTTTAAAGCTGTTACAGAATAATTGGTTCAAGTCCAATCAACAACACACACTTTGTGACCTTAACTTATATTTCTATGGTTGAATTAACTCCAGAAATGGGTGTAAAAATATATGTACTTAATGTTTTTACGTCAAAGTGATAAATAGTCACTTTGTTGTTCAATTAATTAAAATATTAGAGTTCAAAAACATAATTATGACACGAGTTATGCTGGACAAAAAAAGTTTTGTTGTCTTAACATGAAATTGTCACAATTTTTTGTGGTTTTTACCAACTTGATATTTTTTAGTTCGTGTAATTTTGTCAAAATGTGTCAAAAAAAACAAATTTAAAAGTTGAATGCAACTTATTTTCCTTAGTTTGTTTAAGTTGAAATCTTAAACCCTGCAGGAGGAAACAGACTTGAGCTGGTTTAAGTTTATTGTTTCAGTAAAACACAGAAGAAATTCAGTGTTGGAAGGTAAATAAATATTTATCCACGTGCGCAGCTCCGACGTCTTTTCATTTTGTGCAAATTTATATTTCTCCTCATTTCAGAGGAAAATATTAATATTTAATTTAATGTAAAATCAGCTTATAAATACAACACAGTGTCACTGATTAAAATACCCTGAAGTGTTAAATGAACACCAACATGCTGCGTTCACATCACAGCATCAATAATGATCATACACTGATATTATAATGCTTAATAATAAAACAATAAGAAACCAGTTCTGAAGTACTTTTACTCATATTGGAGTATTTTTATGTCGTAGTACTATTTCCATTTCTAATAAAATCATCCATCAATGTTTGACTTTAAAACTCAGTAGTTTGAAAAGTTGTTGTTATTTCAAAGATGAATTAATTGTGTTATTCAGGCCTAGAGCCAGTTAATGTTAATATTAAGATCATATGTGATTAGTTTGAGTTTGATTATAATGACATGACGGACACCTGTGGACACTGACCGGTTCCACATGTGAACTGTTAGAGCTGAAACAGACAGAAGCTGATCTCTGACAGGATTCATGTAGATATTAGAAATTTCCAAGCTGCTGAATAAACATTAGAGACAGTGGAAACACTTTCCAGTATCTGTGTTTGTGAATGACGGGCCGGTATCGGCGCGGTGCATCTGTCTGACAGAGCTGGGACGCAGCCCAGAAACCTGTGTGGTGTCTCCAGAGAGCGCTGCTGACGGCGCAGGAAGCCCATTGGACGCTGGGCTCAGGTGCGGCCATCACACTGGTCCACAATGGAGCAGGGAGGGGTCCAATCACAGGCCTCTGTTGTCCTTCATTAGGAGGCAGGGAGGAGGAGGAGGAGAGAGACTGCAACACTTCTACAAGCCAGTGCCACACACACACACACACACACACACACACACACACACACACAGAAGTAGAAAGAGTTCATAACATGCTCCTATAACAGAATATAAGAGCTGTAAATGAAACACAGGAATAATGTTCCACTTTTTGTTTTTCCTACATTTTTCTTTCTGCTGTGATGAAACTTATAATCTCCTTCATGTCTGATGGTCATGGTGCGTTCAGAGCAGGAGAAACAACACATGCAACAAGTCAGACTGTGTGTGTGTGTGTGTGTGTGTGTGTGTGTGTGTGTGTGTGTGTGTGTGTGTGTCCTGCTGTTTCTGGGGGGTTTGTAGCTGTGTGTAGGCCCGTCGCCCCCTCCTGGACACAGAGTGAGGAGAGAGGAAGTCCACAACTTCTGTTCTGGAGACACTTCACTCCGGCGGTGATGATTTCATTTCCTGTATCAGACTGAGTCACAGTTTCTCACTGTTCATCATCGTCCTCGAACGCCTCGTTCCTGCTAGAACAGAAAGTAGAACAACAAACCACTGACACCTGTGGACTGACCGTGAGTGTTTACTGTGCAAATAATCCTGCTGCCACAAAAGCTTTATTATCATATTATATCATATTATATCATATTATATTATATTATATTATATTATATTATATTATATTATATTATATTATAGCTGCGGATTCTTCACAAATAGTCTTTCTTTCATAAATGTGTATTATTTGGATTATATATAGAACAGAACCTAAAGCTTCTTATTAATTATTGATTATATATTATAATTATTATTGTTCTTTTTTGGAGTTCAGGGTCAATAGCAAATGGATCTTTTCCCAGCATGCACTGTGAAATGTGACTTTCTGGTCAGGTTAATGTTATTGTTCACAGAGTCCAGTCAGATCAGATCTAGATAGATATAGATCTACAAACAGTCTCTTTCATAAAGGTTTTTTTCAGTTTTAATGCAGGTTGATTATTTGTGTTTATGTTTATTAAATGATAAAACACACACACACACACACACACACACACACAAGCCATATTACCCAGAACCCCCTGCACCATCAGAAGGTCACATCTCCAGCAGAGCCACTTACCAAAGAAACAGCCACTAGGTGGCGTACTTACTTACTTTACAAGTCTCATCGATGATGTTATACAGTGTAATGAAGCTGCACATTGAAGAGGAACAAACTGCAGGAAATATAATTTATAATCTTTATAACATCTCGGAGTTCACAGATGATGATTCGTGGTGTTGAATTAATATTCATCTCCACAGTCGCAGTCTCAGGAAACACTGATCCAAATATGAAGCTGTGAGCTTTGAATATCTGCATCATGTGAAAATACAGAAGTCAGATCTGGACATTTTGAAATAAGCCATAAAATAAAATTGGACAAAAAATCTGTAAAAATAAACAAAATAATCATTAAAAAAATAAACTGCAACAGTAAATATGATGCAAGTTAAAAATAAATACATTTTTTAAAGTGTTAGAGAGAATTGTTTGTTTCTTATCACTTGTTGACTCGTGAAATTTCTCTTTGAGAGTTTATACAGATTAAATTATAATTCTGATGTTAATAAAACACCTCAGACAGATGTTTCCTCATTTCTCAAACAGCTGTGACACTTTATGATTTTAACTCACACCGTAGATAAAGTCTTAGTTCGAACAGCTGATGACAGGTGTGACACTTACCTGAGACGGTGATGGAGGGAAACTGCTGCCTGTTTGTTGACGAAAGATGAACTTTAACTCTCGACCTGGGAAAGACAAATGAAAACAATAAATAAATAAATGCAGCTTCTTCTTCTTGAGCAATAAAAGTGCGAACCTTCATCACAGCAGGTTGATGTGATTAAAGCTACAGACATGGAGGCGGGAACATGCAGGTGTTGTGATGCTGTTGTGCGCCTGGTGATCCTCACTGTGGCGTGGAGCGCTGCCAGCAGAGGAGCGTCATCTCGTCTAATTTAGAGTCGTGTTTGATCCTAAACATACTGTACATCAAAGACGCGTTGGAGCCGGAGAAGGAGCGGCGAGCGAGCGGCTTTCAACCACAATAAACCTCTTTATGAAGGGTTGAGAAGGTGAAACATGCACTTTTCTGCAGTAATGTGGCGTCCATGAGAAGCGGAGCCGGGCGGAGTGGAGGCCGACACGCAGAGGAGCGGGAATAGGACGTTCAGTGGATCCTAACAAACTGTTTTTTACCTCATCTCACTGAAGAGTCATGAAACCTCGCTGGAGAAAAACCATTTCACCAAATTTATTTTGGCTTCGTGGGGCGACGTGCTGTATAAGTGCCGACTCTCACGCACGCCTGGTTGTTCCGCAGCATACATTACAGCACGATGTGGAATAAATATAACATGTAAAGGCTCTATGTAAAGACTGTGTGTCATGGTACATCCTCCTATGACCCGCTGCTCCGGAGACAAATTACAAACTGAAAGGAGTCGAACGGAAAAGCCGTAAATCAGAGCAAAGCCAAACACTGCGGGGCGGCTAATGAAGTGGCTGGAGAAGGCCACGCTGGGCAGCCTCCATCTTGTCACTCATTACCGCTAAAAGAAACAGCCCGGGCTTCGGCGAGGAGGCGGCTTTTTACTGTCCTAGATCAAACGGCGGCGAGAGGCTGCGCCCGCCGCTCTCCGAGCCTGAATCACAAACACAGCTCCGGCCTGCTGCACGTCCAGGCCTCTGCACAAGTGGGCTTTTGATCACGGCAGAGTCCTGGAGGACGTGTTTAAAGAGGGCAGAGAAGAAGAAGAGGAAGTATGTGGGATGAGAGCGTCTGACCTCGGAGAAATCATTTGCTCTGACGACACTAAGAGGCCTGGCCTCACACACGGGGCCGACACCAGATCAACACAGGAGATTAGCAAAGACTAACAGTCTCTGTCATGATGAACGAACGGCCGGGCCGAGTCGAGATGCTGAGACCGAACCCTGCAGCTCTTCTAAAAACATACAACCCGCCCCCCATCCCCCAACACTTGTCCCGACTCAGACGCATGTAAAATACACCCACGCCTGCTTAGATAAACTCTGAGTTACTCCACAGACGGGTGTTGTTCTCCGGCTGGAGTTTGACTGATGCTGCTGCTTCTGCAGAAACAAAGACAGAGCGCAGGATTTATAAGAGCTGTTTATTACTAACTGACATGTTGGCCGGTTGTAAACATGAAGATTTGGAGATTAGTTTTCAGAGTGTGTGATGGAGAAAGTGAAGAAGCAGCCATGTTTTTCCTCTGCTTCAGCAGCCTGCTGATTTTAATCAGTCCGGCCTCTGAGAACTGCGAGCAGGACTGTTTGACTGAAGCTGCTTTTATTTGATGTGAACGCAGGACTTCACTCTGACCTGAGATGTTGACCTTGTTTTAGGTTTTATTCTGGACAGCAGCTGCTTAAGATGGAGTGACGCTGCAGACCAGGAAGCTACAGAGAAATGTGGCGGAGAAGGATTTTAGTTTTGAATTTGGAGCGACCTCTGCAGAGGTGACGTCTGACGTGACGCAGTCTGAGCCGATCCTCCTTCAGCTATCCTTCTCAAACTATATCTGTTTATGCAAAGCTGTTACCATGGAGATTTGTATGCCAACAACTGATCAGCTGACTTCATTAAATATGAAAGGAGCAGTTTTTATGAGTGGCTCTTCTCTTCTCTCGTTCACAGGCAGAAGGATGTGTGTGACGCGACGCATCACCCTCACAATGAGTCCACACTGACCCACTGAGCTGCAGGTGGAACTAACTCACCTACAACTGCAGCGACGCAGCAGGAGAGGCAGGAAGAAAAGGACGGTAAGCTGGTTGTTTTTCAGTTTTAGGACCGCAGCTTTACTGTTTCAGTTCAGTTAGAAACCAGCTGGTGAAGACGGTGCAGCATTTAGCAGCTAAAGAACCAGATGTTTCTCTCAGAGCTGAACGAAGAGTCAGTGTTGGACTTTTATTCATCAGAGCTTCAGAAACACGACACGTTTCATGTTGTGCTGATGATGGAAGTTAGCCTCTGTTTGCTAACACATTCTCAGCATCAGCTTTCTCAGCAGTGATTTCATGTTGACGCTGTTTACAGCTTGTTGAGCTGCAAGTGGCCAAAAAAAACAAGTTTTTCAGGCTCAATTAGAAACTAAAGATGGAAAATGATTAAAATGTTGAGACAATAAATTGTTTCCTAAACATGAAGATTATATTTATATCTTTTTGTTCTTTGTCTGTAACCTCTGGTATATTGTCCTCATGTTGTTCATTTGTGTTGTTGTTTGTTTTATAATGAAATATGTGAATAAATGAACTTGTACAGGCATATTGAGGAACTGATATGAACAGCAGCAACATATCAGTTCAACAGCATTGACTCTGCTGTAGAGTCAATGAAGTTCTTTTGTTTTCAGATCTATGTCCTATAATCTATGTCATATGGTGAATGTGGAACGCTCTGATCAATATAATCAATAACAATCAGATAAATGAGATGATTAAAAATGTAACTCAAGCTCACAGTATCTTCGTCCTGAAACGATCTTCAGACCCGGTTCTGTCCGAGCTTTCATCAGTTCCCTGAATGCAACACTTGACATCGAGCACTTTACTTCCTGGTTTCATCCGGGACCCGTGAACATGGTTGAAGAGGCAAAGTGTGTTAATTATGAGACGACGACCTGCAGGAGCGAGGAGACGCCATGTGACTCTGTGATCTGATGAAGTGACGGAGAATTAGTTTATTTCCTGTTTCTGCAGCAGAACAAAGTTGAGTCTGACGGTGACTCGTTGAAGGTGTTTTCGTAATGACACAAAAGAACGTGGATCTTCATTTGTTGGACTGACCTCTGATGTCGTCTCATCTCTCGTGTCTCACGTCTCGTGTCCGTCCGTCCCGACCTCGCAGACGGCCGGAGAGTCTCTTACTGTCCTTAAAGCCAGAGAACATCTGTGGAGAGACCTGAAGATGGCCGTTCACAGACACTTCCCATCCAATCAGAGAGGATCTGACAGGAAGAGTGAGGTAAACTGACCAGATCCAGATGTGTCAACCTGTAGAAACCGGACCTGGGAGCTGTCACTGCTGCCAGACGGGCTTCTATAAGACAATCATGTGATTGGTTAATCAAGAGACATCCGACCTCATTTCCATATCCGAAAAAAGATAACGCTCAAAACATGCAAGGGAAGGAAACGTGGGACGAGTTACTCAGCTCCTCCACAGCAGCGACTCTCAAGCTTTTCCTCACAAAGGATCCTGAACTGACACAGACGAAGTTTTATTACACAAACTGTGTGAAACCCACGACCACAGTAATCACACACTCCGTCACTGTTTCTTATGGATGGAATTAAAGTGATTGAAGTGTTTGCTGGGGACCCTCAGGAACCCGCTCGAGGACCCCTGAGGGTTCCAGGACCCCAGTTTGAGAACCACTGCTCCACAGTGTTTCATAAACATCGTCTCCACATACTGAGAATCTAAAGGGAGGAGGAACGTAAGAACTGTACTGAAGTACAACTCTGAGTATTTCCATTTTATGAACTTTATACTTCAGAGGGAAAAACTTTTACTCCACTACATTTAGATTTATTAATATCAAACTTTTCAAATACAACATTGTTAAATATGACGTATAACCTGACGTCCTACAAACAGAGTGTGCTCAGATGTTTATGAGATGTTTATTACACTGATTCTCACATGGTTTCATTTCAATAAATGTTTAAATGATCCATTATCTGACCAATAATCAAAGAAAACTGAAAACAGATCTGTGGAACTGAACTCAGGATTAATCATCTAATGACGTCGTCTACAATAATACGTCTGTCTGTACTTTCACTTTAATACTTTAACTACATTTTTAGGAGTTTTCTTGCACTTTTACTTGTGACGAAGTATTTGTACTTCCTGTAAATATGAACACACACGTCATCAGTGTGGGAATCTTCTCTCTGGGTTTTTCTCCTGCATGAGAACAAAGGCTTCACACACGCAGAGAAACATTTAGATGACTCCTGACAACTCACTCACACCCAATAAAAACACAGATAAAGTGAAGTGCTGCGCAGCTTTTAGCTCCAGCAGCAGAGGAGAGAGAGACGACCGCGGGGACAGAAACTAGTCCCTATAAAATCCCAGAGTCCCATTTAACTTTAATGACCTGCAACAAACAATGAGAGAGACGTCGGCCCGTCCCCGTCACACGATCTGTGTCGCTGCTGTTTCACATTTAGCTCCAGTGACGACGGTCCGACGACAGGGGGAGTCTGAGGAACGCCACAACGTCTCACACAAGAAGAGACTCCAAGATGTGGAGCTCACATGAAAACATGAATGTATGAGCTGCTCGGTCTGATGTTCGTGTCACGCTCACCAACACCTGTTGATGAAGACTCTGGGTTCAGGTGCACAAAGCACCTTAAGTTCCCACCTCAAGTCCAACTTAAAGTTTCCTTAAAATGAAAACTGTCTTCTCCCTTTCCTTAAAATGTTCCCTTAAGTATTTAAGGTTTTCTCTTTATCTTGGCCTTTTACTTAAGGAATCACTTAAAGTCACTTAAGCTGTTGCACAAAAGACCTTAGCGTCCAAACTAAGGAAAACTAGAATCGCCTCCTCGTGGTCGTATCCCTCCGCCACTCAGACTAGTTCCAGGTCACTTCCTGTTTATCCAGAGTCAGAGAAAATATCAACCATTTGTGTGAAACTTTCTCCTAATTACTGTGAAGTCTTGAGTTATGGCTAAAAAAATGTTTTGACCTTTGACCATCAAAGTCTAATCAGTTCATCCTTGAGTCCAGGTGAATGTTTTTACCAAATTTGAAGAAGTTCTGTCAATGAGTTACTGAGATATCGTGTCCAAAAGGCCAAAACTGAGTTTTGTGAGGTCATCATGACATTTGACCTTTGACCCCACCCAAATATAATCAGCTTTGTAACTGGTTCTATTTCCTCCTGACTCAGGTCTCTGTGTGAGGGTCCAATAAGCATCAGGGGCCGGTCGCACAAAGTACCTTAAGTTTTCTACTTAAGTCTGACACTTAAGGGTTAATTTCTCCTCAGCTGAGAGTTACTCAAGGGTGCTACACAGAATCTCTTAAAAGGTTTCCTTTGTTAAGGCATTTGCAGCAATGAAAGAGATTTTACGGTGGGAAAATTCCACTGTTTCCATGGGGACTGTTTGCTTGCTAGCATTAGCACTTGTGATAGCGCTGAACTTCTCATCCGTGTCGTCTCACAAAGTTGCCAGAAGAAAAAAATGGCAGAAGAAAAGAAGGAAAGAAAACCAAACTGGTGAGAGGAGGAAGAGACGTGCAACAGAAAACAAAAAATGTGGGAAGAAACTGCAACGAAAACTAACTGAAGAAGTCTCAAGAAGGTCCAGACAAAATATGACAACCTGTCTGTTCTGGCCAAAAAGGAGCCGATCAAATCCATACAGCAAAATCAATAAATCAATTCCTCTGGTTCAAGGTCCGGCAGGTTCTTCAGACCGAGGAAAACTCTTCTTCATTTATCTCCATGAACACAGACATGATGAAGTTTGCCTTGACAGCCCTTCTTCAAGTTTGGCACAAACATTCACCAGGAACCAGGGATGAACTGGTTAGATTTTGGTGGCTAAAGGTCAAAGGTCAAGGTCAGTGTGACCTCACAAAACGTGATTTTGGCCTTGCGAATGCAATACCTCCATAACACCTTGAGGGAATTTCTACAAATTTGGCACAAACATTCACTTGGACTCAAAGACGAACTGATTAGATTTTGGTGGTCAAAGGTCAAAGGTCAAGGTCAGTGTGACCTCAGAAAACACTTTAAGCCACTTAACTTTGTACAGAAATCTTAAGGAGAAGACTTTTTTTTTTCGTCATATAAAGAAACCTTAACTCTGACTTTAAGGAAATCTTAACTGTGACTTTAAGGAAATCTTAAATTAAGTTGTTTTGTGCAGTTGTTTTTATTTTAAGGAAATCTTAACTGTGACTTTAAGGAAAATCTTAAGTTGTTTTGTGCAGCTGTTTTTATTTTAAGGAAATCTTAAATTGGATCTTAAATTATCTTAAATTTAAGGTGTTTTGTGCAGCTGGCCCCAGGTTTGTAACTGGTTCTGTTTCCTCCTGACTCAGGTCTCTGAGTGAGAGTCCAATCAGAGCCAGGCTTCTCTCATCTACATCTGCTGTTAGAAACCCACATGAAAGGCAGCGGGGGAAGTCCAAACGCATCACGTCCATGTTCTGTGCACATGGTGAAAACATTTCTTCACTGAAAACTCTTGAGCTAAATTCTGGCCTAGCGGTCGATCCGGGTGCAGGAGGAAGACGACGAGGGATTTCAGAGGCTCCATCATGGGAGGTCTGAGCAACAACTTCCACGGCTCTGGGCTCATGTCGGTGAAGTCGGCAGAATAACCGGGTCCCATGTCTGCCCTGTCACATGTTCAGGGATCAGAGGAACTGGAGGAGCTGGAGTGTGTGTGTGTGTGTGTGTGTGTGTGTGTGTGTAACTAAGACTATGGGTTTGACCAGATCTTGAACCGAGCAGCACATGACGCCTACGTACGGTCCGGCCGAGCAGCTTCTGAAGTCCCACCAAAATCAGCAATTGACCCTGACACTAATATCATCAGGCTGCGCTCCAAATTAAACGGTCACAGTGCAAACATGGCGCCCACTTCAAAGGGCCCGGGGACTTACCTCTGAAAAACAAAGGGCATGACACTGTTTAAATACAAGCACCGGGAACTAGTGAGACGCCAGAGATTATGAGGTGGAGCGGAGAGAGAGAGAGAGAGAGAGAGAGAGAGAGAGAGAGAGAGAGAGAGAGAGAGAGACAGAGAGAGAGAGACAGGGAGAGAGAGAGAGAGAGAGAGGGAGAGAGAGAGAGAGACAGAGAGAGAGACAGGGAGAGAGAGAGAGGGAGAGAGAGAGGGGGAGAGAGAGAGAGAGAGAGAGAGGGGGAGAGAGAGAGAGACAGAGAGAGAGACAGAGAGAGAGAGAGAGGGAGAGAGAGAGAGAGAGAGAGAGAGACAGAGGGAGAGAGAGAGAGAGAGAGAGAGCGAGAGGGAGAGAGAGAGGGAGAGAGACAGAGAGAGACAGAGAGAGAGAGAGAGAGAGAGAGAGAGGGAGAGAGAGAGGGGGAGAGAGAGAGAGAGAGAGAGAGAGGGACACAAAGGACAAAGGACAAAGGACAAAGGAAAAAACTCTGAACTGGATGATCAATAATTCACCTAATATCTTTTTAGCCAGGTCTGACGCGTCAGTTTGGGATGAACTTTCTTCTGGAATAAACCGCCCACTATAACAGATGTAACTTCACTCAGTCAGTCAGGCAGCACAATTTTAATCAAAAATATAATTGAATATTTTCCCAATGTGATGTAAATGAACATGTTTGTCCAACAAAGATCAACAAAAATCTTTTGTTTTTAATTTTCAGTGAAAATAAAAACTCAAAAATAATCATTCAAACTGAAATTGTGACTAAAATCGCAACATGTGCCAAAATAACGGAGCTGCGACCAAGTTAATGTAACGTGTAAGGCTGTTAACGGGAAGAGTGGTTGTTTGCCCCCAGCTTCAGGTTAACTGCTCTGAGGTGAATGTTCACACTCATTAAAGTTGTGATTAGTGCGAACACTGATGATCTATCTCTTTAAGACATATCAGAGTCACTGTTCTCATGATGTGGGACATGAACGGGTCTAAATGTCAGTGCATGATTCAAATACCTGAAAGCAGCAGTTAATCACCTATAACACGGTTGTTGCACATGTCTGCCACTTGGGGCAGCGACTCCCCCACGCTGCAGCAGGAAACTCTCAGCCAACCTCTAAATGTGTCAAACCGCTGTGTGTGTGACTCTGAAGGTTTTCGTGGAAACAAACCGCTGCTCTTCCTTTAATTGGCCACAGGAGATTAAGAGCTGGAGCTAATGTGACCGCGCAGCTCAGCCCCGGCACATAATGAAGACGTACTGCGTGACATATTGAAAACAACACGACAACACGTCTAATGAAGCCAAGGTTCATACCCATGACAAAATAGCAGCGATCCCTTCGGGGGGGGGAACTGAATCACCCCGCAGACGCAGGAATGTCGGGAAGTTCAATTACATTTATGGGAAGCACAACATCGCATTTTCTGTGAACGCAGCGTCTTCAAAACACCCAGGACACAGATCCAGATCCCAGTCAAGGTCCAGTTAGACTCCCGGCTTTTTCTGGACCTTTGAACTGGATCACAGCGACTTTGAAGAAGACCCACAAATGATATGGAGGAAACCATCGTAGCCACTGAGGCTGCTTGTGATGAGTCAACAGATCCGTCTCCATGACGACACAGATGAAAGATAATAATAATCTGATCTGTCCATTAAGTTAAATTAAAAGAGCTCATGATGTTAGCTATAAAGTCTGGCCTTACACACACCTATAATGCTAGCAGCAGCTAGCTCTACACTGTGATTCAGTCAGGAGTGACTTGTGGCATGACACCATGTTTGAAAACATAATGTGCATATTTAAGATTCTCATTTTAAAACAATAAGATGGAAACTCATGGCGCTAACGCTACCTTAATTAGCTAGCTATAGATATAATCTGTTGATAAAAAAATCAGATGGTTGCCAGGTAGAAATGAGAAACCAGCTGTTGTCTTTTACTGTGTGAAGTCAAGGAAACACTCCTGCAAAAACTGTCATGAATTTGGAAGCAAAATTTACAAAATTTAATATCTTGATGTACAATATTATCACACACACACACACACACACACACACACACACACACACACATATATATGGTACATAATTATGTTTTTGTGTTTCAGGTGTTTGTTTTTTTTACAATATCTAACATTATATATTAATATGATTGTAGTTTATATATTAATGTAATTATAATTTATATATTAATGTAATTATATTTTATGTTTCAGGTTTAATATGATGCCGGTAAACAGCAGTTCAAAGTGTGTCACTGTGCAGTAAGCAAAGCAGTGAAATGAGGGTTGGACTCAGATGTTTTTTATTGTAAAACACGTTGAGTTACATCTCTTGTCTGAAAAGTGCTCCATAAATAAAGTTATTATTATTATAAAAATGGAAATGTTGAAATAATCTATATAATCAAATATGAGGCTGAGCGTACGAACAGCTAACAAAGGGATCAGACTCAGTGAACAGTCAAATTATTTATTTATTTATTTATTTATTTTGTAGCCAGTAAACGCAACACTAACGTATTATCACCTCGTAAAGTTGTGATGGCGAACGTGTTCACACTCAATGAATCTAAGTCCCATAATGCCTTTCCTCCTGGGCTCCGGAGAAAAGCGTCTAACGCTGCGCTACGTTCACCGTCCAGTAACGACCTTCATCTGTCCGCGGGAAACAGGAAGAAGCAGGACGTGAAGTCAGACGAGCGACAAGAAGATAAAAACTGAGATCGTTTTCAAGGTCCTCCATCTTTAAATCAACCTGAAGAACGTCACATGATCAATCAGATATTTAATCCAAACACTCAATAAGACCTTCAGAACAAATCCATCATAATATGAGCTAAAGTGGGCCTGTGCAGTGTACTGGAGGTCAGCCATGAGCGGTAATACCTGTCTCTTATACACATCTCACAACACCAACAGCAGCTTCGCCTCAAACGGGTGGAATCGGAGCCGTTTTCCCCACGACGCCACTTTGAAGATGAACCACTTCTTCTTCTTGACAATCAGCGAGGTGTCTGAGACGTGAAGCGCCGAGGAGACCCCGGGAAGAAGAACCTACGTTTTAACATCAGCAAGAAAAAAGAAAAAGAAAATCTCTCTTTAATTCAGAAGAAAAGAGCAGCTTGAGTTTGAGTCATTCATTCAGACAGGTGGAAGATTTGTTTTCACTGATGCAAAAATGCAGATTCACAGTTTGAAAACAGTCTGATCCTCGTGCCTCAGAGCGGGAAAAAGAGTTTTCACCTCTGGATGATATAATAACAACAACATCAACAACTGGCTGCACAGTGACAGTGAGTGGCCAAACACACCACGTCTACGAAGCATTTCATAATATACGAATATTACATTCAATTCAAATCAAAAACTGTAGAAATCTTTGTTTCCAGATTTATTATTAATATGATTTAAAAACCTTCTGCATGTTTACATTCTGTTTATGTTCCAGTAAAATAAATAAATAAATAAATCGCTGAAATTAAATTTGTATTTTCCACAAACTGTCTCATAAAAGTCTCATTTAAAATGACAAAATTAAAAGTTTTCATGAGCAAAAAGAGAAAACTGTCTTTTCTGTGACGATGTGTTTCATGTTTTTTTAAAAATAGTTTATCATAAAAAAAGTGGGATAATTCCCTCTGTTCATGAAGGAGCAGCAGAGGAGGATAAAGGAGATTATTTTATTTGAAAAATTAAAAATTTATTTGGAAATACATTTTTTTTTACTGGACAGTGAAGTTGTAAACTTTTTAACTGGAAACTACAGAAATGTTTCCCACACAGCCATATATATATATATATATATATATATATATATATAAATAAAGTATATAATATAATCTTTAATATAAAATTGAATGTGGTTGTGGTTTCAGCGACGAGTAAATCCTGATTTTTTTTGTTCTTAAATCCCATAAACACATTAAGAGATTTCACACTGACGGGAGGTTTAATGAAAATGGAGTTGAGGCATTTTCAAAGAGTTCAGAGACTTAAATCTGAGTCCTGTGAAAACTGGCGTTCGTCTCCCGTCCACTGATCACCAAATGGAAGTCATATTTCCCTGCAGTGTACCGCTGGTGTCAGACCGCCTGCAGCTAAGAAAACCTCCTCCTGCTCCGACCACGTGACGGTGGGAGTGTGTGGAGGTTCAATTCCCCTTCCAGAACCTCTGCTGCTCAATTCTGCTGCTAGGCTTCATATATATATAAAAAAAAGAGTAACTTTTTTGATTGCGGCAGATACTCGCAGAGGTGCTGGCTGACTGGCTGCACCAGGCTGACGCAGGGAGGACTGACAGTCGCCCAGTGGAGAGGAGGCTGAAGGAGCAGCAGAGGTCAGGCCGAGCTGGGAGCCAAGCAGGAGGTAGGAACGCACAGACACTGACTCAAAGCAACTCACTGCTTTCTTTACCAACACTTTTCCATTATTTCCATTTAAAAAAAACATGATTTTTTTTTGTCTACGCAGTCTGGTGCATTGCTGGCAAAATGGAAAATATAAAATACTGACTTTGAGCATGAAAGAGGTGAAACAAAGGTGGTGTGGTTGCACCTACACTCTGTGCAACAGGCAGTAACATGCATGGCTGATACAAGCTCCTAATTCTCCCTAATGCACAAAATGCTGGATGTGCTCCACTTCACAGGCTCTAAATGAGTCCAGGCTGCAGTATAATTGTGTTTTGGCTAATTGGACTGATTGTCTAATTGGCTCTGACGGAATAAAGGGCGTTTACTAAGACAAACAGCCACATCACAGTGAAAGCTTCTCCTCAGGCTCTGCTGCTGCTGCTGCAGCTAATGGATCAATTAACAAGCTGAGTGTAAAAAAAAAAGAAAGTGATGGACGTTAAATAAAAAATGGCGGAGTTGATGTTTGTAAAAGTGGAAGTGAGGCGGAAATAAATGGAGGCAACAGCAGCTCAATCTCCACTTTTCAACAGTTGGAGAAAGTCATGGCTGAGCGTCTGTCAGCAGCGCTATCACACACACACACACACACACACACACACACACACACACACACACACACACACACACACACACACACGCACGCACGCACGCGCACACACACACCACTGCATAACTGCTGAAGATTTCTATTAATATTATTTTGAGGGTTTCCCGCTCAGGCCGTGATGCAGCTGCAGAGATCAGAGGGTCAGTTGCAGGGATGAAGGATCCAAAATGAGCCGAGCGCGGGAAAACAACCAACTGATATTTATTTTAAACTAATTTTACTCTCTGTAATTGAGACAGTGATGCTCCTCTGTTGTTTCCTGTAGATCAGATCTTTCTCTCTAAACTTTAAATTCTCCTGTTTTACCGCCGAGGATCAAAATCAAACCGTAACGACTCAAAGAGAAAAATTAATTTTAATAACTAATCCATAATAGTTAATCTAACGCTGGTTTGGAGCAGTGGTGTTAGAGACATTAACCACACTGACCTCTGTGAGAACACTGCAGCAGTCTGTGCTCATGACCCGGGGCCTGATGCTGTTCCGGCCTGAGACATGAACAAAGCTTTTCTGACCCTTTTGTAAATAAAAGTTTTAGTGTGACGCTCTGGAGATAAGACACGTCATCACGCACCTTTTAATGTGACCAATCGTCATATATTTTTTTCTAACTTTTATTAAAACTTTTATTACTTTTTTTTTTGATGAATTCTGCCTGTGTCGGCTCATACAGCTGGGATTTATTTCTCTACAGTGGTTTTAAGGTAAAGCTTATTAGTGTGTTTTTAATTAAATATTAATGACGGTTGTTTTTAATGTGAGTTTTAGCGTCAGTCAGCGGGGGAGTGTTTGTTTTGGCGCTTCAGGCTGTTTCAGCCTCGTTCCTGAAGTGGTGATCATCATCATTCCCTGAGGGAAATAAAGGTTATTCTTAATCTAAGGTTCTTTTATTAAATTTAAATGTTAATTCAGTTATATAGGCTATTGATTATTGATCGCTGTAGCTGTAGGTGCACCCAGGTGAATGAGAGGCCTCCTGAGGTGCAGTCCAGCCCGCTGACCTGCAGTAATGATCTCGGTGTTACTGGCTGATTCCATGAGGGCGAGCAAGTTTCTATACAAGCCGCCTGGGAGGCTCCTCTCCCCGGCCGCAGCGCCAGGGCCAGCCCGGTGAGAGGAGTGGCGGGGTGGGGGGGCAAATCATTCTGCCCCTGCTGCCTTCACACATCAACTCTGTGTGTGTGTGTGTGTGTGTGTGTGTGTGTGTGTGTGTGTGTGTGATTCCAAGAAAAATCACCCCACTGAGCCCCCCCCCCCTCTCTCATAACGAGCACTGCACAGGCGCAGACCGCAGCTCGGTGCTGGAGGAGCTGAAAGGCACTAAGGCAGCCGAGCCCACCGACACTTCCCAGCGGACACCCGCCGCTGCTGCTGCCGCTGCTGCAGCCTCCAGAGTCCCGCTCAGGAGTCCCGCTTTATTTAAAAAAAAAAAAAAAAAAAAAAGCAAGCACACGTGCAGGCGCGGTAGGAAGGAAGGGGGGGACACCCCGCTGTTCACGAGCCGGAGACAGAGCTGCGGTGCGCGGGGATGGATTTAAGCAGATGATAGCTGACTGCGTGAGGTACAGTAGAGAGACGCGGCTGCTGATTAGCTGCTCTGTTAATCGATTATCTGCTGATTATCTGCTTGTTTGTTTGTAAACAGCGCGGCCTGTGTCAGGCGCGTGAGGACAGGAAACGGTGTCATCCTCTGTGAGATTATTAGACCAGGACGGTCTGATGTGGAGGCTTTTATTGTGACAGGAGAGAGACGGTGAGGGGAGAGAGTGAAGGTTCAACACCGAGGCTGTCTCTCTATCTTTAATGTAGCTCACACTGCTTCTTTATTTATTTATCTTAATTATATAACATCATAATCAAACAGACTGGTGCAAAAATATGTCTAATTTACATTTATTGTAATTTTTACTATTACAACCATTTATAATCATAACATTGTATTATTCACGACTTTTTTTTTACGTATTTTTATTTTTAATTATAAAAACAAAAGGCATTACTTTTATTTAATTGCGTAAATATTGGCCTGCACAGTTTTAAGCATGCGCCAGAGTTAACGTGATGAAATTACAGCGAGAATATTTTAAATATGATTTTAAATTTTACCTTTTTCAATATGGAAAATAAGATTTGATCGTGTTCTTGTTTTAAGTCACTGGATATTAATATTTTTTTTAATAAGGAGCAGGATTATAAATCCACCTCTGACTGGTTGTAAAGTGACTGAGGGAGTTTCTGGACCTGTGAACGTCGCATTTTATTTTGTAAAAAAAGAAAAGAAAAAGAAAAGAAGTCCGTTTGTTTTTGGATTAAACGCGAGGCCTCAGTTTTAATCTGTTTCATATATTTGATCTTTTTAATCAGATTTTCCTCGAGCTGAATCATTAATGTTTGAGGCTGCTGTGTGTTTGCAGTGAGGTGGAATTAAATGCTGTCAACTCAAGATGCTAGAAAGTGTATTTACGTGTTTATCATGCTGGTCATTTACTTCACGGTTTGATGCTGCAGATATAAAATGGCGGCAGATTGAAACGTGTGACCTGTAGCTGTGTCAGTGAAACGTCCATCTCTCAATAACATCTTATATTATTTTTTTTGGTTTCCATTTTAAACCTTGTTCACCACTTCCTGCAGGCCTCCTCAGAGGATTTGCATAATGTGATCAGTGTAGAGTTTGATGCATGCTGATGGTGGTCGACCATGTGACCTGCACCAGCAACATGGAAAATAACAAAGCAGCTTTAACACTAAATTTGTTGTCAAACATGTGATTGTTGTGTGTTTCTGAGCCTTTTCTCAAATTCATCTTTTGTATGTTTCCACTCTTTCCAGATGTGTATAGGAACATTACAAACACACGCATCACTTCTTCTTCTTTAAGTGCGTGGTAAGGTTTTACAAGCAGATTAATTTAAAGCAAACAGTTGGAAGGGTACAAACATCAGGCACAAAACAGCCTCCCTCATCTAAACACAGCCACTCACACCCCTGACACGCTGATGCCAGGACTTTTGTTTTTATTTATTTACTTGGTTGTGGTGTTGACAGGCTTCAATGTGCCACAGCACACGCAGGAGAGTGTGTCCTGAATAGTTTTCAGATCGAATGTCCACAGTGACGGGAGCAGAAACAAGGTCCTGGCTCACGGTTAAACAGGGACCAGTGAAAGGTTCGCTCCGTCAGGCCTTATCTTTATTAGCTTTCACAGACGTCTCCATCAGTTTACACTGGACGCCGCCTCTCCACTTTCATGGCTAAGAGAGCGGCCACGCTTGTGTTTACAGGCCTCCGTCCCTCAGTGTCCAACCCTGAGGAGAGAACGCCGCTGAGGCTTCAGGAGCAGGGAGAGGAAGAGCAACAGGTTTTACACTGACAGGCGTTCAGGTAGTTTTATTTTTGTCTTGTTTCCTACTAAGATTGGTTGTTAAGATAATAGAGAACACTATAAAGTTTTAGTAGAGTGATGAGATCTTACAGTAGCTGGAACAGGATCTGAAAGACGGATTATAGCCGGAGTATGAAATATGTCTGTCTGAAGAGCTGCAGGGCTTTTAATTCATGCAATGAGCATTTTTAATAAAATAAATATGTTTGAAGCTGAAATAATTGAGTTGAGTAGCTCTGAGAGAACGGAGTGTGCACGAGGCAGAGCTGTGTTTTATAAAGCAGTGTGAAAGACAATCTGCAGCAGCTCTGTAGGTGTGAGAGACGAGGGGGGGGGGGACACGACCGTCAACACAACGACAAGCATGAATTTATCCTCCACTGACTTTCACCTGGGTTTTTTTTTGGTTGTTTTGTCTTTGGCTTTAAAAATCTTCTCCCTCTCGTTTACAACTGCTTTTAATTCCTGTCGTGTTTTCATTGTTTAACTAAGATTTCTTCAGTTCAGTTCTTCAGCGTGTCCCAGATCTTCTTCTTCAGTCTGTTGCATGTTGCCTGCAGCTGTGTCTGTGTGCGACTCGCTGGACGAACTGTTTCACGTCTGTACGAGCCGCACATGTTCACAGGAGACCATTATGAGTTCATTAATATTAGGGCTGCACGATATGCAACGAAAATCATATTATTTTGGCTGATGTTGCGATTCTATTGGAATCACCGTTGTGTTGAATTTTATTTTCACAGAAAACAAATTCAAAATGACGCTGATGAGATTTTTGTTGATCTTGTAACAAACAATATATATATTAGGATTTCGATTATATTTCGATTAATTGCGGAGCTCTAATTAATATATTAGATTGTACGGAGAAGTTAAATTCACGGAGGATTTTGCGACTTCTTCACGGCTCCAATTTTCTAAGGAAAAATTCATAGAAAAATGCTGCATTAGTGAGATGTTTGGCCCATTGCATCATGGGAAGCAATAGAGGTTTTATGGATAAGACCCCGAACGACTACATTATCTTTAAAGATACTAAAAATACTGAACCTAAACATTTTTTAAAGTGGGAGATCATACTGTATTATTAATGATTTTGTATGGTTTTATTATTGATTATCCAAACAGCTTAAATCTGATTATTGATTTTGTTTATGTGGAATTTATTTTACTGTCCATACTGAATCTATAGTAAACAGTGTGAACTTCGTGCTCAGTCGTTAGCTGAAGGTTCGGTTGAATCCAATAATAAGCCTCTCACTTACACAGAGACTGGTGTTAACCTGACCCTCGTCCTGTGGCTCGACTCACCACCAGTTATTTTCCACGTCTGAGCGACTTTGACGCAGTTTCTCAACAAACGGCAGCAACTGATGACGACCACGTCAGTCCACACACCTGACCTGCTGCTCTGTCCTGTTGAACATATGGTGACAGAGCCAAGTTAAAAAATATGTATTGGATGGATTTTTATGTTGATGTTTGACAGCTTTATATCTGATTTGCATTAATAAGGCAAAGCTTTTACAGGCACCATGTACAGGGATTTTTATACACTACAATTCAATACTAGAAATATTTACATTTAGAAGCCCATTGAAAACGTGGGAGATAATCGGCTGCAACATCAACCTTTTACCTTTAAATTATATTGATATTAAACAGAAGATATGGAGTATCTATCTGTAGCATGCGCAGAAGATAAAGTGGAATCATCAGCTGGTTTCATCATCACTGTGTAGGAGGAAAACATGCTCATATACGATGATAAAAATGACAATTATTTAAATTTAATTGTTGTAAATAAAATATTATTGAGGGTAAATTTTAGGTGTGTTAAAATAAAGTGTCATGATGTGTTGGAGCTGCAGATCCAGAGAGTGAAGTGGGACTGGAAAGATTATTAAATGATGTCAGTGATTAATTATTATAAAGTAAAAATAATATAAATAATTCTCACATGCAGGAAAACAAATGTAACTTTTAACAGTCGTCGTTATTACAGTTACATAATTAATCATTTTATCTAATTCTCATTAAAAATTAAAATAAATGTAGATTAATATTGAATTTATACTTAAACTACTCATACAAGGCTGTTCTACACACATACAGTGGTGTACATGCTTCATACTGTATGTCTACATCTGATGGCAGTGAAGCAACCAGTGGTGCATTTCTATAGGATTCATAACGTATTATCTGCAGTGGCGAGACTGTGTTACATCTGAAAAGTGTCTGAGGAACAGTGGACGTCTCTCTGTGCTGTCACTGCCTCTCACTGATGCGTCTGACAGCTGAGTATTTGTCTAATCCTGCAGAGATGCTGCAGGAGAAGGCTTCAGCTGTGACGGATGAATGTATGAGCCGGGTCCAGACCGGCGTGGAGACAGATCTCCTTCCAGACCAGTCACGGATGGGCCTATCTGCAGCTTCCGCCATTCCCAGCTCCAGTGAGCCTGACCAGGTACAGTTCATACATGAGATCTGTGCACTGCTAAATTATGGAGGAATCACTCTCTATGTAGTTAGAACTTCATTAAATGAAGTGACCGCTGATTACGATTTTTAAATTACAAATAAATCGAATGGATTTTTTAATGTGACACAAACAGCAGTGGCTCATTAGTGCGTTTACATGCAGATGTGTTTTTCTTGATACCTTATTTCTTAATTCGAGGAAATGGTTAAACGACGTACGTTCTCCTTCTCAGAACATCGAGAACATCAAGGTCGTCCTTCATGAGAGGGAGCTGTGGAAGAAGTTCCACGAGGCCGGCACAGAGATGATCATTACTAAAGCAGGCAGGTGAGTAAAGCAGCATAACATCTGTCAGTAACACGACAATACAGACCGAAACATGGGAAATCATTCCTCTAAATTTTACTTTAAATGCTAAAACTTCATGTTTTACACGTGTATGTGCGTCAGTGGCAGGACATCTGACATTATTAGAAATTACCTTATAATAATGAGTGGTGGGAGAAGTAGCCAGACCTTCTGCAGGAGTAAAAGTAAAATCACAACACTGTAAAAAATTAATCCGTCACAAGTAAAAGACCTGTATTCAACATTTTACTTCACAAAAAGTACGAGAAATAAAATATGGAATCAAAAGTAAAAATACTTGTTATGCACATTGTTTATTATTATAGATTCTGGAGTATTATTGGATTTATTTATTGGATTATCAAGGCAGAGCTTATTCTGAGTATTAGAAGTAGGATCAGGTTTTTAGAAATTCAAAATGTAACTGCAGTCAGATAAGAGGATGACAGAAAATTAAAAGTAAAGTAATTTCAAATTCCACCTATATAACTTACTCATTAGGTCATTCACGTCTCTTTTTAACTCTTTTCTCGAGTTCAAAGTTGCTCTAAATAACATTAAAAAAAAAGTTTATTTATGTATTTATTTATTAATTAGTTGAACGTAAATGACAAAAACAGATATAAATGGGGATGAGGGATGAGGGATGGGGGTGGGGGGGGTATGAGGTCCAGCAACATCATCCCTAAACCAACCCAGGGCAGAGTGTGCAGAGCAAAGCTAGGTACCGCTAACAAAATAAAAAAAAAAAAAAAAAAAAGCTTATTAACCATAAAAATTATGATATTGTGGCTTGAATCAATTTTCCCTCTATGAAAACAGTTCAGATTAATTTTTGCCGACATGAAAAAATTGGAAACTTTTGTCCCGTAACGCATTAAAAGCGGTTCATACTCCACGGGCCAGAAATGTAAAGCGTGTGGAAAATTACAGTGAAAGTGATAAAAAGATTTCATTATGCAAAACGAGCATCATACCTCTCTGTGACCATCTGTTTAGACAGCTAATAGTAACATATAGCCGTTATAACTTTCAGGAAGAGACACGACGTTCCTGCAGCGTAATTGAAAACACAAATGACTGCTCTGCTTGTTGGATTTAATGTGACCTGAGGATTAGATAGTGAGGCCTTTGGACATTAACCAGAGAATGAGTACACTCTCAAACCGACCTCCGCCTCTCTTTCCTCATGGGATGTTTTTTTTTTCCAGTAAAAAATGTAAAAGGTCACCACATTTTTTCTTTAATGCTGCATAACTGTGAGGGATGGGCTTTCCCTTGTCCAGCTGATAAAGTGGGCTCTCAATCCTTAAAGCCCTTTGAAGGGCTGTGCAGTGGTGTAGCTGTGCAGCTGTGCTGGGAACCTGTCTGCCTTCACCTCCAGTCAGTCTGAGGCAGAGACGCTGCTGAAGGTCACAAACGCCGGCTTCATCCTTCACAGGCAGCAGCTCCGCAAACCACCTCACTATAAACCATATCAAACCAGACTGAATTATTCAAGTGTGTTATGAATAGTGCATGTGGAGCTACTCAGCTTGTTATCATGCCAGCAGATATTTGGTAATGTTGACATCTGTTATAGCAAAGAGCTCGTTGTAGTAGCCCAGTAAAACACTGTTTAATGCTGCATTAAATCTGAGCGTTTTGTAAGTGATCACAGCTTCCTCTGTACATCTTCATTCTTCACTCAAATCAAAGTCATTTCCACTGATTTTCCAATAATGTGTCAAATATTAATCACTGATCAGAAAATAAATAATAATCTAAATCAGGCTCAGGTTTTCTTCAAGCAGTCTAAAGTAATTACTGATAACTTCATTATTTAATTCTGTCAAATCTATTATAACAGTGACAGTTTTCTCCTGTAATTAGAGTAAAATGATAAATCATTAAACAGAAGCCAAATAAATTATTTATTTAATAGTATTATAAAAGATAAAAATGTACAGCCGTGCTGTGAGGCAGCCATTAGGCACAACGGTACTTTGAACTGAATGCTAATGCTAGCTACATACCATAACCACGATGACAATGAAAACATGTTGATATATAGCTGCTGTGTTTAACAAAAGTTAGCATGCTAACTGTTGCTAATGACAATGAAAACATGCTGTTGTATCACTGCTATAATGTTTACCGAAAGTTAGCATGCTAACCTTTGCTAATGATAATGAAAACATGCTGATTTGTAACAGCTATAATGTTTACCGAAAGTTAGCATGCTAACCTTTGCTAGTAAGTACTAAACGCAAAGTACAACTGAGGTTGATGGGAATGTCAGTAGTTTTGTGACGTTGAACTGAATGCTAACGCTAGCACAACAACTTGCCCACAATGACAATGAGGACGTGCTGATATATAGCTGTAACTGCTATAGTGCTAACTGCGATTGCATTTAGCTGTAGTTCATCCGTGTCAGGTCCTGAGAGTGGCTCAGACGTTTGTCCGTTAACACCAGTTCAGCAGAGCAGCCTCTGACAGGAGATGATGGATCAGTGTCAGGAAGTCTGTTAGTCCACAGTCTGTCTTCTTTATCAGAATATAACCAAAGCTTCAGTTTCATGTATCCGCAGATGAGTGTTGGTGACATGTTTAAATGTTTTCTAACCCGCTGCTTCAGCACAATGATTTTACATCAGTCGACTAGACACAGATTTACAAATAAGTGGTTTTGCTCTGTTGTTCCTGGACTTTTTATTTGTAATCCCTCATCATAGCTTGGCTCCATTTTTAAGTTTTATGCAGTTCAACCAAGTGTTATTTTTGTGTCTTCTCAGATGGTTTCATGTGGAGGATTTTAGTTGATATAGGAGGAAATAAATCTGATGTTTTAAAAGGAAAACAAAAAAACCTCAGAAACCTAGTTGTCCACTTTCCTATCTCATCAATAATCTTGGAAGCTTTCTAATGTATTTAACCTCTCAAGGGTCCAAACCCCGACTTAGGGGCCCAAAAGCACAGGGTTAGATTGTAAAAACGAGGACATGTTCCACAAGTTATAAAGTACAGCTGTGGCTAACAATGTCAAGGTGTCACATTCAGTGTCCTTGCAGTTAGCCGCTGAACAAACAACCAGGAAGTTAGAAAGTGATGCAGGTATATCTGCTCTTCTCCTGCAGTAGAAGACTGTGAGTGACTGTGCTGATCTGTGTGGAACTGAAAGGTCAAAGGTCAGGAGGAAGTGTGAAAACGCAGTAGAGTGATGGCTGTGTGGATCTGCAGGGCTGCTGTGAGAGTGATGCGGTGAATGGACGTTTCATATCCACGTCACATTGTTAAGTGTTATCAGTATTATTCTAAACACACACATGATGAACTGACTGTCAGTTAAAACTGCAGACAGTCAGAATTAACTGTGTTTCATGATGTTTTTAGACACGTGTGAGAGCAGCTCAGATCCTGAGGGACGTGTTTTTGAGAACTTCAAGTATTTTGGAAAAAATTGTTTAAAAACAGAAGAAAGAAAGTCCTTAAAAACAAAACAGGCTTTTCTTCTTGATGATAAATTAGGTGTCTCACACAGTACACTAAAAAAATTAGATACAGTTGAAATCTTTACGAACAAGTAAAATGTAGGTTTCGTAGTATTAAAAAGTTTGCATTTTAGTTTAATTTATGAAATAAAAAATGTGCAGAGGTTTGAACGATATTTTAAAGCTAATGAACCAAATTAAAGATGATTCTACATTAAAAATTAAGATCTTTGTAGCAGCATGTCACCGATCTAAAGCCATAGCTGTGAAGCTGTCACTGTGTTTCCAAACTGTGGAGAAGGACTGACTGTGTGTTCTTAGGGCTGTGTGCTCCACATAATATGTTCATTTCCATGTATTAATTAAAACAAAATGGAATTAACATGGCATTTAAAAATATATATATTATATACATATATAAATACAGAAACTACATAAAAAAGAAAAGTTGTCACCGCTGACATTGGTGACATAATAGTTCACACTTTACTGCTTGTAGGTTTTCTAGATGTGTAGTTGTCAGAAATAACAAATGTCAAAATCAAGTAAGACTGGTTGTTATTGAAAATGCAAAGTAATATGTTAAATTAATAAAAAATATATTATTTGAGGCAGCCTAATTACACTTACAATGAAACAGTGTTGGCACTTTTAAAAAAAGGTTAAAGTTAAAACTCACGAAAACTGACGACCTCCTTCTTCAACATGTAGTAAAAAAATTAATAAAGTGTTTCCCTGATGTAAAAAGTAAAAGTCTGGGGTCCTCTGCTGTAACATGTGAAGGGGGGGTCAGTGCAGAGGTGGCAGGGGAGGAGATACAGATACAGAACCACCAGGCTGTCACCCAGGGGATCCCACATTTCCCCCAACACTATGAGAGGAGACCAGCTCGGTCCACTCCCATGCAGCACCTAGCTGAGGCTGGAGGACTTGTTATTGTGAGTGTCATTGTCCAGGCGTAATCCTCCCTCTTCAAAGCACCCAGCGCTGCTCTTCCCTCACTCTCTCCCTCTGTATACAGCCCGTCAAGAGCGCAGCGGCCGCTTGATAAGAGGAACCCGGCGCCCACAATAGGCCGAGTCTGCTAGGTTGTAGCGCTTCATCATCCCACTCCCCAAACCCCTCCACCCTCCCCCCCTCCAACGCTCCTTTTGATCTCACTGTGGTACTGGAGATTCCCAGAGAGGGAATGGATCACTGCAGGGCCTAAACATGTGGGAATGTTAAGAGAAACAGCTGGCACAGAAACACACACACACACACACACACACACACACACACACACACTGACACTGATATCATACACACACTCTCCACCTTCCATTTCTCATGCTCCCCTTAAACTCACTCACTTAGTCACACTACCATATGCGTTTATGTATATGTACATGTATATATATATATTATATTTCGTTCTTGTTGAACTAAATTTAATCTAAATTTCTGACTCATCCAGCAGCTGAACTCGATCCTGTCCTTCCTTCTAAAATAGAAATCAAACTCTGTTGCAGAAGTTCCCTCAGATGTTTGTTACTTACACCTGCACAATTAATTGAAATATAATTAAAATCACAAGTGTAATATCCAAATCACAGGAGCTGCAGTGTTTTTGATAAAGGTAAAATGTGTATCAACATGGTTGTGCATTGTTAGCACCATAAGCGTTTTGCTGCTACAGAGACGCCCCGACCTACAAATCATATTCTCCAGACGTAAAGGAACATGTCTGTTTGGTACAGTGCCAACAAAAATCACCTCATCATCATCATTTTTATATTTTTTTCAGTGAAAATAAAATGTGAAAATGATCATTCTAACTAAAATCACAATTACAACATCTGCCAAAATAATGATTTTTTTTTTTTTTTTTGCATTTGGTGCAGCACTACTTTAATTTTATGTCCAGTTCATCTGAAACCAGCTGCACAGGGTTCAGGTCTGGAGACTGTGCTGGTCTTCATCATGTGAAGCCTCCGTCTGGTTCACTAGGTCATTATTCTGCTGGAGGATGAAGCTCCGACCAACCAGTCTGTCTTCTAGCAGTAGAAGTGGAATCTATTTTTATTTTGTTTTGTTTGCCATGGGCAAACACGGTATACAGAAATACTAGTGGTATTGTCACAAGAACAATACCAACATCCCTGAGGGTGTTTCCTGGATGCACCTGACTCATTACCTGCCCTGCTGCTAAGCTAACTAGGCTATCATCTGTTCTATTTGCAAACACCAACCAGAAGGGTGGATGATGCTAACAACAAAAACTATCTGAAACATACTGAGAGGAAACATCATGGACTTGACACTGTGCTTGTTTTTGCGGAGACCTTGTCGTCTTTGCCAGCACCTGTTGTGCAGTTAAATTCTGCATTTAAATGCTACAACTGTCTGTGCTGCTCCAGAAACAATCTGTTTCCTGTTTATACCGCTCTGCGTATGCTCAGTGTACATGAGTGGTCACATATGTATGTTTTTTCAGGTGTTGTTACGACCCCCTGCCAGATTTTTAACCCGAACAGACAACAACCAACTGAGCCAGAACGTTGCAATGAAAAAAGGATTATTTATTTCCCCAAACAATAAGTCTGAATAACCATAATTAACAACACTACGACAGAAAAAAAAGAACTAAAGACTGACAGACCAGCCAAAGGAAACAAAAGGAGGGAAGCTGCCAGACCAACCCACAACGGGTCGTAGGATCTATTGTCTTCCCTCTAACCCTAAAACAAAGAACCCAACTTCAACCAAACAGAAATAAAACCACAAAAATAGGACTCCCGGATCCATCAATCAAAACAAAGACACAGTGCAGAGCAGGGGCTGGCAGATGCAGGAGAGAGAGTTTAAACGGGGAGCCACACTGACTTTATAGTTTCTCCCATCAATCAGCCCAGACCTGGTTCACCTGAGTAAAAGAGAAACAGGTAAATCGTGAAACATGTGGCTTATCACCAGGTGAGGGTGAGGTGCAGGTGGGGAGGATGTAACAGGTGTGATTGTCTGGACGAAGGTCGTATTTTTTATTTTATTTTTTTCTCCCAGACCCCCCCCCCCCCC
>NW_019525199.1:362106-362891 GCF_002814215.2 Seriola lalandi dorsalis | reverse complement strand
CCCCCCCCCCCCTACTGTTTGTCTGTCGGAGAACATCACTGTCTAATACTTTCACATGTATGTAAATAAATAGCCAACAATGGAAACCAAGTGCAAGTTCAAATACCGGCACTTTATGGACTTCTGTACTGTACTGCTTAACACGTAACTCTCAATCAACAGCCTAAACAATAAAGTCAAAGTTAAAATAAATAATACATCAACTTAAATCACAGCATTTTAAGACTGCAGTTTCCGTCACGGCTGGTGCACGTAACGAAACGCTACTCGAATAATGACGTCAACAACGAGCCACCCCTAGTTTGAACCATATAATATGAGCGTAGTGTATGTGACTGTAGAGCCAGGATAAGTCAGTATCTCTACAGGAGACCGCAGTGAATCTGTTCCTGTTCAGACTCAGTTAAAGGGCGAGCAGCAGCAGCAGATCCACCAGGTAGTTACAGTCATACTCTTCCAATGCGAGGGCCTCTTGTGTTGACACAGGCCTCCATCCACTGTGTCTCTGTGGTGTGAGTGGAGCAGAGGTCAGTTTTGAATGTTCCTCTGGGATTAACCCATCTCTCAGTGAGGATGATACCGGGACTGATCTCTCCTAATGATTGGATTTGAAGCCTAAGAGAGAGAGATTTAAATTACCTGCCCTCAATCCCCCCCACCCCCACCCCCCCATCTCTCTCTCTCTGTTATGTGAGAGAGTATTTACAGTAACATGATCAGGTGGTGTCCAGCACTTTGAGCCTTTGAAGACAGGCATCTGAACCAAACAAGAAGTATGGAGATGT
>NW_019525199.1:353521-362086 GCF_002814215.2 Seriola lalandi dorsalis | reverse complement strand
GGTTGATGCGACGCCACCGTTGTACTCCATTGTTTGAACACGTTGCCATGGGCAGCACCCACAGATACACTGCAGGCCCTTTTGACCGTGGGCTCTTGAGCAGCGACAAGACTAAACTGTTGTTCAATCCGGGGCGCCATTAAAAACCACTTAGGGCTTTATAAGGAGGCGCAGACTCACCCGAACCCTTTGTGAGATTTCCTTTAGTGCAGATGGGATGAAAGAGCAGAGGTCAGTTTTACAGCCTCCACTGCTGTATTGGCATATTCTGTCTTTTTAGTCTCGGCATTTAGAAGATGAAAGATAAGCGCGTGTTCCCGCTCTTTTTATTGGTTTGGTTTTGTACCACAAGTATGAGAGGATTTCAGTCCTCTCCCAGGTTAATGTCTGCAGGGAGACAAATCATTGCCAGGCCAGAAATGTGAAGATTTTGACAGCAAGGACAACATCACGAAGAGCTTTGGCAGCTGGGTCCTGGTTCTGTAATAGAGTAATGTGCTTAGGGAGGTTATCAGGTAAAGGGTATTTCAAGTTTCAGAGAAGCCAGATTCTCACCCTACTCGTGTCTCAGTCCCTTGATCTCTACGGGACCTCGGTCACCCCGCTCCCTTAAGAGCATCAGTAAGAGCTAATCGGATCTCCGTCTGCACTATCCGTGACAATGCTACACGTATCCACACAACTTTAACGGCCCGCAGGATCCCATCTTAAGAAGATACAAGCAGATGTCTGTTACACGCTAAAAAATGTTGGGTTATTTTAATAGAATTTTAATGCTGGGTAGGTTTGAACTATAATTAAGTTAAATATAGCGTCCGCCATTTTTATGCAGTTTAGGCTAAAAAAGGAAAGTCTAGTATGAGAAACATGAATTTGAAATGAATGTTATACATTTTTACGTATATTGTGTAGTAGAAATACAAGCTTAGATCATATCTTTATTAAAATGTTTCCATCCGCACTAACCACCGTTCGAGAATAAGAACTTATGTACATGAGGCTAATTAATCTAACAGTCAGTGATAATCATGTGACTCTGTGTTAAGATGAAGTGAGTTGTGTGAACAGCTTCTCTGTTCGATCCTTTAACAGGAGGATGTTTCCCAGCTACAAGGTCAAAGTGACCGGGATGAACCCCAAAACCAAGTACATCCTGCTGATCGACATCGTCCCAGCTGATGACCACCGCTACAAGTTCTGTGATAACAAGTGGTGAGTTTGTCTGAGGGTTTGAGAGACTTTTCAATGTATTTCTATTCATCACATCAGCAGCAGCTTTTGAAAGAAAAAGATATCAACCCTTTTTGTCCTGTTGCTCTAAAGTAATTACTGATAACTTTATTTTTTAATTCTGTCAAGTCTGTTTTTGTCCTGTAATCACGTAATGATAATCATTAAACACAAGCCAAACTATTAAACTCTCTGGAGTCCATTTTGATGATTTTTTTAATGCATTAATTTCTGTCTTTGTGTAGCACCTTTTAAAATGTGCATGGTTTGTCAGTCTGACAAATTATAAACAGCTAGGAACCCAAGATGTATAAAATATATCACAAGGATTTTATTTTTGTGCCTTTTTCACTAAATCATGGAAAATATTAATAATTTAGACTCTGTGTGATCATGTGAGAAAGTCCCACATCAGCATTTCCAACTGATTTCCTCCGCTTGTCTCTACATGATATATAAAGTTATATAACTGTAATTAAAACAGTGGCCACAGATGGACTCCAGAGGGTTTTTAAGAGACTTAATTATCTATTTAATAGTATCACAGACCAATAAATAGGAGGATTACTGCCTGGACAAAGAAGAAAAGTGTGTGTGGTAACAAAGATTATATCATCTTTAAAACTGTGATAAAACATCCTGTAAAAAAACAAACACTGGCTCAGTTCGGCTGCTACAGCCTGGTGGCTAATGTTAGCATTGTTAGCAAACAGTGAATACATATTGTTGTGTAGCTGTGAGGATTCATTACAGCACGTCACAGTCAAAACACAAGAGCAGAGGTGAACCAGGAGACATGTTTACGATCCCACTCACTCTCCGGGTGTCTAATGATAAAGTCACTAAAGAAACTGATTTAAGAGAGTCTTGGGAAACAAAGGTATGTTTAATGTGTCATTGTCACTTGACAAGAAGGTTGTAATTGAATAAATACGTTTTTACATCCAAAATATTCACCTTCTACATCTGTTAATGGAAACTACAATAAGGTTAACATAAGGGCATGATTGTGTTTATGGCAAAAGAAACATGGTGTAGGTTTAGTCAGGGTTGGGTAACTACAACACCTGGCAGAGGATGGAGGGAAAGTTACAGTTAGTAACCAGGTGAACATTAATGTCAGTTCTGTGACAGGTAGAAACCTCTGGTAACACCACCATCCTGACCCTGACACCCTGTACATAACAGACACACTATTTCCTGTTTCCACTAAACTAAAGAGTAAAAAAATAGAACATTTTATCAGAAAAAAGTGATAAACAAAAATGTTTTCTTTTATTTTGTGCGACTTCCTTGTTGAAAAGTGAATATGAATACAGAACGTGAACACGCCTGGATTAACCCAGCAGATCCACTGTGTGTCCGCTTGTTGGGAAAATTAAATATGTTAGGTTGTTTACACTTCAAGTAAGATGAGGCACTAGAGGAGTCATTGTTTCAGTTTATATTGTGTGCAATAGGGACCTAACTGCAGTGGGCCCCCAACAGGTAAATCCCTGAGTCGTAGTTTGTAAACCCCACAGGTCACCAGATAGTCTGAGCGTGACACCGATGTTCTGCTCCTGTCTCCTCTCCATGAGACAGAGGGATGGAGTGTCACATGCTGCTTCAGTCACGTCTCTACTGGGTAAATAATATCGTTTTAAAAAAGATGCACTATAACCATAATTCCCTCTGTTAGCCAAAGATGCACAGGATTTAATTTAATCCCAAAAGAAAGAAAGAAATCATCCTGTGAGGATACAACACACAAAATCATAGTATTTGTTTGAACTTAATTTTAATTTTACTCTTAATATAGTCAAAGAGAAAAAACGGTTGGATTACATTGGACTGGTTCTGCAGCTGAACCTGTATTTAGAGGGGAAGACACTGCGGTACGACAGAAGAGCTCGAACCACTTTCTAATCATGGCTGGGTCAAAAAAATAAAAGAGTTCTGCCAGGAAAAGCTGAGAAGTTCTCAGAGTCTGCAGCAGAGAGGAGATTTTACAGCCACTTGTTTCTGGTCTTGTGGCGTGGCCTGCAGTCGCTGGGTTCTGGTGTTCCTCAGCAACACCTTGGAGAAGTGTAATTAGTAAGGATGTTTTAGCAGAGGCCACGCCTCCCAGTCTGAGGGATTTAATACTGCGAGGGCTTGAGAGCAGTGGCGCTCTAATCCTGTAAAGGAGACCCTGAAACACTGAATGCCACTGGCTCTTTAAAGCAGCTACGTATAAACATAAATCCACATGATTTCCTTATTCCTTCCTCCATCTCAGTTTGCTGCACGTCTCTCTCTCTGTTTTCAGGATGGTGGCGGGGAAGGCCGAGCCAGCCATGCCAGGCAGACTCTATGTGCACCCAGACTCTCCCGCCACAGGAGCTCACTGGATGAGGCAACTCATATCGTTTCAGAAACTCAAGCTAACAAACAATCACCTGGACCCTTTTGGGCATGTGAGTACCTACACAGACCCTGGACTTCCTGTTCTGTCGTCATTCCAATAAACATTTTACTAGTCAGTGTACTTCACGGCTAACAAATGTTCATTTTGAAATGAGAAAACCAAAATCGAGAAACAGCTTGTTTCTCAATTACAATTTAGGGAAAGAAAAAGAGGAAAAACTACCAGTTTCCAGTTTTTTGTTTTCATAATAAAAAAAAAAAAACTGACAAAACTATATTACCACAACACGCTGTATTTATTCTGAGTTCTTCACCAAAACCCACATAAGACGCAAAGACATTTTTTCAAGGTCCGCCTCCAAATCATGATTCAAAATCACTGCAAATAATGCGCCAGACTTCCTGGTATGGGACAAGCGGCATACTATTTACAACTTCCGGGTCACACCAAAAAACATAAATGCATAATTGAGAAAGATGAGTTTTTTCAATTCCTGATTTCCATTTATACTCAACGAAAAACATATAACGGTTGGTTTTGTCATTTTCTGTTTACCATTTAAAAAAAGGAAAACGAAAACTGTTTTTTGTTTTGATATTAAAAATCGGGAAAGGAGCTGTTTCCTGATTTTGGTTTTCTTATTTCAAATCTAAAATTCACTGGCTGCCAAGTACACAGAATGAATATGAAAATCAATCATCGGTCTGACTCAAGCTCGTCTCAGTGGACCTGTTGAGACAGTGTTGACAACTGTTGTCATGTTAAAGACTTAAGCCGTTAAATCGGTGAATAAAATGTGAACCAATTGGAATGATTGATTATTACAATCAGAATACTTTATTGATCCCCAGGGCGAAATGAGGTTACATTACAGTTGCTCCCTCAAAAGTGGAAATGTAACAGCAAAGAATAGAGAATAGGAAGTATGATTATAAAGATAAAAAGATAAAATATAAACAAAATATAAAAATATGTCCTTACATTATAAAAAATACAAATATGTAAAGAAATATACAAAGATATGTGTCACTACTATTGATAGGTGATTACAATAGGTTAGAATATACAACATGAATATAAATGGAACAATTTATGGAGCAATTGCATAGTTTAAAACTGCACTTGTCTGAAACAACAGTACAATAATTGCACTTGGTACTGAACAGAGAAAAGAGGTATAGAAGTTTCTCCAATACATCTGGTGAAATTTGTGTGAAATGTCTTAATTTCTGTGTGAAGTGTTGAGTAATGGCTAAAAAGTGTTTTCTGAGGTCAACGTAACTTTGACCTTTGACCTTTCAACACTAATATCTAATCAGTTTGTCCTTCAGTCCAGGTGAACGGTTTTACAAAATTTGAAGAAATTCCCTCGAGGTACTACGGAGATATCGCGTTCACATGGTCAAAACCACGTTTTGTGAGTTCACCATTCCCTGCCATTCACCTTTTGACCTTTGACCCCCAATATCTAATCAGTTTATCCTCGAGTCCAAGTGAACATTTATGCAAAATATGAAGACGTTCAATTTCAATCTGAAGTTCAGTCCAGGTGTTTTGAGATATCCTGTCCACGAGAATGGGACGGACAGTCGGACTGAAAGCCCGAAAACAAAATGGCTCCTGCTCTGACTGGTGCGGAGGAATAAAACCAATTAATAAAAGAGTACAAATGATGAGTGAATTGGTGAAGATCTAACTTATATTATAAAGTTTAAAGTTCATAAACCAGTCTTAATCAATACAAAATACATACATATTCAAGTTTCTACAGGTGAAATCTCTTTAGTATTGCAGAGTAAAGAAATTATTTTAACTTTTCCTTCAACACTAAAATAAGTAAATATCTCTAAAACACACAGATAATGTTAAATATAAATATATAAATAACAGAAACATCATAAAGCTGTTTTTCCACAGGCAGATTTCAGCAAGAAGGAGGGAAGAAAGTGAAGGACTGCATGGTAGAGAATGGAGGGAAAAGAGAGAGAGAGAGGAGGCAGAGGGAGGTGAAGAGTGTGACTGTGGCAGCGCTCCCCAGGGGAACTCTGGGATAACTTGTCTGAAGCCATCCCATCAATGGGCGGGCTCATTAGGTTCATAACCTCTCAGATCAGTGGCGGGGCCTGCTGTCAGCTTGAGTTGAGTGCCTGGCCAGTGATAAGGGCTCGTAATGAGAACAGAGCGAGTTAGAGGCCAAGCAGAGCCCAGATGACGCCCAGACCAGGAGGTGTGCAGGGGCAGAGCTTCTCAAAGGAGGGTGAAGGGACTCCCATTCAGCACTAATTATGTTCATCACGGACTACGTATAAATGACTAATTTAAACACAGTTCTCACTCTGCTTCTTCGCAATGTAGGTAGAGTTCATTACAGGTGAATTTTCCCAGATTTAAAACTGCTGTTATGATGTCTTTTTATATGCAGGTATGTGGGTTAATGAGTCTGTTCAGGGGTTGACATCATGTAAATGGATTAGACTCTAGAATCAGTCTCAAACAACTGTTCATCTCTGTGTTGCATCAATCATATGTTCACAATCAGCAATACAAACTATCTGCTGTTTACTGATGGAAAACAGATGTTAGTAACCTGGAATAGACTTTCTACTGTTAGTCAAGATGCTCTGAGCTGCATTGTTTCAGACACAAGAGTCACTGGTATTGATCATTAACAAGGGCTGCACATTTAATCAAAATATAATGGAAAGTTGCAATAATCTCACTATAAGATTGCACCAAAACCTAATGGGAGAAAACTCCAATAGCCAAACGGACACTTAAACCAAAATACAAATATAGAGACAAAATGACCAGAAAAATACTCTCCCCCCAAAAGAAAAAACACTTTACTCGTGTATGATAGACATATCAAAGCACCAACTGTCTACATACTAATTGGCAAACCCCCATTGCCACAGGAGATAGCACAAACCAAACCAGGTCAAATTAGCACAAAGTCTAAGTTTCATCTTACCAAACTACTTCATCCCCTCGATTTGTCACAGTCCGGCTCAAGCCTGGAAAAAGGAGGGAAGATCACACACGAGTGATGACTAACAATAAGTTTATTTTGCAAAACTAAAACGCTAATCAATCTAAAGACAAACAGCTCAGCTCAGTATCTGAAAGAATGGCATCCATAATCGAATAATATAATTGAAATAGCAAAAAGACAGAGTGCAACATCCAGATCGCAGGAGAAGCAATTTTTTGATAAAAGTAAAATGTGTCTCAACATTGTTGTGCATTGTTAGCACCATAGGCGCATAAGTATAAATGAAATGCAATATCTTCCAAAATAATTAAAATAATATTTTTTTTGCTTATCATGCAGCCCTAACAGGAAGTAAGGGTGAGGAGGTGAGGGTGGTTGTGTAGCACATTTGACTTTCATGCAGGAGACTGGAATTAGCATTTTACAGTCAACCAGTCTTAACCTAACCATAACTCAGAGTCTTACTTACCTTAACCACAGCTATTCTCCATAACTACAACCACTCCATGACTTTAACCATACAGCACAGAGAGGACTGGGAATAATCTGTAATACTGACTGGTCTGCTCATTATGTGCTATGGTAATAAAATAATACTTATCGTCCTTTCAAGACGCACACATCAGTCAGAGCAAATAATCCTGTCTGAATGTTCTTATATCGAGGCATATGAAAGCAGATGCCTTCTTTAGGTCGTAGGCTTCCCTGATCACTGCGCTCAGACAGTCACCCAGGAGTCTCCAGTATCACCCTCAGACAGCAGCCAGACAGCAGAGCACACAAAGGTCAACACAGAGCCCGTGGTGAACCGACCAATGGCTTATCTCTGTCTCCAGCTCTGCCTCAGCAACAGGAGCACGTGAGCGCGGGGCCGTTCAACCTGAGCCTAGCTCCCCGTGCCCTCCTCAACCTTTGCCTCTCGTTGGGAGCCCCCTGGAGGAGGAGGCTCCTCAAGAGAGTGTCTGGCAAATGAGGAGGGGAGCCGAGGTGCAGGGCTTGACGTTTATCGACCCTGACAGGGCTGGACTAGTGATGACCCCGCCGTACTGTTGCTAACGCTTCACTGGGCACAGCGCTGGGCTGCGGTGAGCGGACTGATGGTAGCAAGCCGACCTGCAGCCACCCAAAGAACCGAAACACTGAGCGCGCTCAACACATGCTACCTGCTACACTGATACACAACTCATCAAGTGAGGCGGAGATGAAAGATGAGGAGAAACACTTCACTGAGCTAATTGATACTAACGAGTTTGCACTTGAAAGGCTCAATGTCAACATGGATTTCAGCAGAAAATAGATGGTGACAGGCTGACAGCATTACAACAGATCATTCACCTTATCAAGCAACTACTTGTCTAACAATAATATCCCAAAAAAAGACGCATAAACACACTCATTAAACGCTCATTACACATTTTATGATGTGATTTAGTCTCAGACTGGTTCAGAGTTCAGAGTGTGGTTCACTGGAAATTTAGCTGTCTATAAAATTCCCACAATACACTATAAAAAGACTGAGCAAGAGGGAGTTATATACAGTTTATGGCATTTCTGAGTTATGGTTCTACAACACACACAGTTGAATTAGTTTAGGGTAAAAGTAGCAGTGTTTACTACAATTATCCTAAAATATAGTCACTTTAATGTAGAGAGCAGAACCTGTATTTATCAAACGTCTAAGAAAAACTCTTAAAGTCTATAAAGTGTCAACTTTGGTTGATTGTGAGCAATAACACACATTTATCCAGCTACTCAGCCCCAATTACACTGAAGTGTAATATTAGCCTTTAAGAGCAACTCTCAGATGATCACATGATTGATCATATGTGAGCTCAAAGGAGTAACTTCTTAAAGAGATATGGATTGACCCTACATCTGCCTTTGTAGATCCTTTTATCATTAAAATTATACATATTTATAATTGTTTTAAAAAGTTGAACCAAAAACAGTATAA
>NW_019525199.1:352841-353501 GCF_002814215.2 Seriola lalandi dorsalis | reverse complement strand
AAACGAAAACTGTTTTTTGTTTTGATATTAAAAATCGGGAAAGGAGCTGTTTCCTGATTTTGGTTTTCTTATTTCAAATCTAAAATTCACTGGCTGCCAAGTACACAGAATGAATATGAAAATCAATCATCGGTCTGACTCAAGCTCGTCTCAGTGGACCTGTTGAGACAGTGTTGACAACTGTTGTCATGTTAAAGACTTAAGCCGTTAAATCGGTGAATAAAATGTGAACCAATTGGAATGATTGATTATTACAATCAGAATACTTTATTGATCCCCAGGGCGAATTGAGGTTACATTACAGTTGCTCCCTCAAAAGTGGAAATGTAACAGCAAAGAACAAAATATAAAAATATGTCCTTACATTATAAAAAATACAAATATGTAAAGAAATATACAAAGATATGTGTCACTACTATTGATAGGTGATTACAATAGGTTAGAATATACAACATGAATATAAATGGAACAATTTATGGAGCAATTGCATAGTTTAAAACTGCACTTGTCTGAAACAACAGTACAATAATTGCACTTGGTACTGAACAGAGAAAAGAGGTATAGAAGTTTCTCCAATACATCTGGTGAAATTTGTGTGAAATGTCTTAATTTCTGTGTGAAGTGTTGAGTAATGGCTAAAAAGTGTTTTCTGAGGTCAAC
>NW_019525199.1:316905-352821 GCF_002814215.2 Seriola lalandi dorsalis | reverse complement strand
ACCTGCAGCCACCCAAAGAACCGAAACACTGAGCGCGCTCAACACATGCTACCTGCTACACTGATACACAACTCATCAAGTGAGGCGGAGATGAAAGATGAGGAGAAACACTTCACTGAGCTAATTGATACTAACGAGTTTGCACTTGAAAGGCTCAATGTCAACATGGATTTCAGCAGAAAATAGATGGTGACAGGCTGACAGCATTACAACAGATCATTCACCTTATCAAGCAACTACTTGTCTAACAATAATATCCCAAAAAAAGACGCATAAACACACTCATTAAACGCTCATTACACATTTTATGATGTGATTTAGTCTCAGACTGGTTCAGAGTTCAGAGTGTGGTTCACTGGAAATTTAGCTGTCTATAAAATTCCCACAATACACTATAAAAAGACTGAGCAAGAGGGAGTTATATACAGTTTATGGCATTTCTGAGTTATGGTTCTACAACACACACAGTTGAATTAGTTTAGGGTAAAAGTAGCAGTGTTTACTACAATTATCCTAAAATATAGTCACTTTAATGTAGAGAGCAGAACCTGTATCAAACGTCTAAGAAAAACTCTTAAAGTCTATAAAGTGTCAACTTTGGTTGATTGTGAGCAATAACACACATTTATCCAGCTACTCAGCCCCAATTACACTGAAGTGTAATATTAGCCTTTAAGAGCAACTCTCAGATGATCACATGATTGATCATATGTGAGCTCAAAGGAGTAACTTCTTCAAGAGATATGGATTGACCCTACATCTGCCATTGTAGATCCTTTTATCATTAAAATTATACATATTTATAATTGTTTTAAAAAGTTGAACCAAAAACAGTATAATACATGTTTAATGGAGAAATAGGGATGAAATAATTGTAAAGTGGCTGAAATAAAAACAGAATTCTGCTGTTTGTCAGAGACAGACTTAAACAGTGACCCTGCCAGGTTTATTCTTGTTGCTTGCAGCCATGAAAAATTCCAAAAAGAAGGTGATGTGACATTCTCTCAAATGTTCAAATACAAATACTCCACTAAATCTATTCTAATCTTAATTACACTGCATCAGCTAATGTATTATTGTTATTCTGATCAGATGGTGAACAGATGTGCTCAGCTCTGTCTCTGTACTGCAGCTGTCTGGGATCTACTGTTAACCAATGTAAGAGGCTTCTGGAGCTCTTTTAAATTCAAGAGCATTTTTAAGTCAAGCTTGATAAATAGTTTTTATTCGTTGTGAGAAGGAGTGAAAGTGAAGGAAGCAGCCATGCCAGAGGAGCTGGAATTGTTTTCACCTTGTGAGTCCGTGGTCTCTAGTTACTTTTACCTTTCAGTTAAATCCAGAATTTTACTATTAAAATACTACTACTACATCAAAACTGTTTGGATGGAAGTTAAACAGGTTGATGGAAATCCTTTTGCACACAATTTGTTTCATTTTCTGTTAGTATAAATGGAAAACAAAACTAAATTAATTTCATGTACATTAACTGCAAAAACACTGTTAAACTACTGTGAAGTAGGAGAAACTTGGACGTGGTTAAGGTCAGTTGTGAAGAGTCAACAGACCTCCCACCGCACCAGAGACACAGCTGCAACTAATAGAAGTAATTATGGGTATATGTAGGTGTTCCAGTTATCCAGCATTGACAATAATGTGGCCTATTGTCACTGCTTGCTCATTAGCTAACCATGGGCAATGGGTAAGATTAACTTTTATCCACTATTAGTTTTACTAGCAGCAGCTGTGTTTTCCATTGAGTAGCTCCTCTGAGAAAAGGAGAAAGTGTTGTTATAGTGCAGCTCAGTTTTCATGACTTCTTACACGACACAACCCGTTACCTCTTGGAGGTTTGTCGTTCATGTGACACCGTCATCAAGACACTGGAAGATCCACTGATTCAACACATGTAAAAGTAAAGTCACTGATATTTTTAGCTGTTGTTACCTCAACACTGTCACCACGCCTCCGTCCTTTCTCATACTGACTTCACTCATTATCACAAGGTGCTTTTAAATTACGTCCCAGGTCATTTACTCATATCAGAGGCTCAATGTTCATTGCAGATAACTGTTATAATCTTTCAAATGTGGATACAAGGATCAAAATTGGTATGTTTATTCCTTTTGAGGCTATTCATTTGAAAAATCCCCTTGAAATCTCAAAAGGCCACCATTTTCCTAGATGTCTGCCATTTCCAGCATAGGAAACACCACAAAGTTTTACCCAATGGAAAGATTTCAATGATTTTGCGATTGAATCCTATGTTTTTTTACTATAAAGATGTCAAACTCACAGTTCTTAATGTCAATTAAATATAATTTTAAATAATTAAAATCCATATGATTGTTCTATTTCAGCAGGACTTTTACTTTGTGAAAATGTATCACAATCAGAATACTTTATTGATCCCAGGGGGAAATGACGTTAGCTTACAGTTGCTCCCTCAGAAAAGAAAATAGGATGATAAGTAGATTACAAAGGTAAAGATAAAATATAATCATAAAATATAAAAATATGTACTTATACTATTATATATAAATAAGAAAAGACAAATATGTAAGGCTTTGAGTTTAAAATGAAGGTGCCAGAATTGCACAGTTTGCATAATTTAATTAAGAATAAATAAATAAATTGCTGACTGGGGGTGAGATAAGTCTAAGGGCCAGTCTATCGTAATGTATGTGGGTAAACTGTAAAAGTTTCATTTTCAATGTGCTAAATTTCGCTTTCTATGTAAAGAAAGACATTTCCTTGCCAGAAATGTCAGCCATCTTGGAACTGGTGTTTGTTTACCCGATGAACCCCACCACAGTGGCTGAGTGTTGCTGCTACAGTAAGTCTGAACTGAAATGTGTTTCCTCTCTCCTCCACAGATCATCCTGAACTCTATGCACAAGTACCAGCCCAGACTACACATAGTGAAAGCCGACGAGAACAATGCCTTTGGATCCAAGAACACCGCCTACTGCACTCATGTGTTTCATGAGACGGCCTTCATCTCCGTCACCTCTTATCAAAACCACAAGGTACGGCAGCAATCAGCAACACATGAAGTTAATGCAAAATTCATACTTTTAAAAATAGAAAAGTACCTTGTTACACTTGTTGTTTCTAGGTGCAGATTGATTAAACTGAAATGAAGTAAAGAGTGTAAGAGTTCCCCACCCTAAGGTTGCAAACAGCCAGTGTTCTTTTAGTTTAGTTTAGTTAATTTGTATAATAATACAATACAAATAATAATTTATAATAATATTAAAGCAAGACAGAAATGTTGTGCTAACTGCTATGCTATGGTTTTGGTTTGTATTATTGAGAATGAGAGCTTTAATGTTATGTTATTTTCTATAGATCACTCAGCTGAAAATAGAAAACAACCCATTTGCCAAAGGATTCCGAGGCAGTGAAGAAGGAGATCTGCGTGTTTCAAGACTACAGGGGTACGTTTACACCAAACAGGAACCAGGAGAGTAGAACTGATATCTACATAGTGCAGCAGATGAGTTTGTATATGAAGGTTATTGTGCATTTTTTGACTAAACCATGAAACTCTCTCCAGCGTTGCTATAAGCCAGGAAGAAACCTGGAGTTATGAGTGCGGTCCAGACCAAACTAGGATGTTAGCCTCTGATTAGAATGGCCGCTAATGTGCTAGCTAGTCATGTAATTCCATAGAACACACAACAGAAGAAGCTATAGCTACCTTAACACTTGGAAATGGTGGGGTCTGGAGTCCCCCTGGCAAAATTGATGCTCTAGGCAAAATCATGTTACATCGCCATAGCAGCAAATAAGCATCTTAATTAGAACCAATATTGCAATTTTGGCAAAGATATACATGATTATAAAGGAGGAATGGGCCAAAAACTAGAAAAATGCAATGACCTATCAAAGTCACTAGAGGTCATATTCAAATTGCCTCCACGTCTGAAATGAGTATGTAGATTATATGCTGAAACTCTGCAACTCTGCAGAAGTTATTTCTTGATATAACAATCTACGTTGTCTCCTTGAAAGATGAGACAAACTGATTCTGTTTCTTTTCTGATGATACTACTGACTTTATAGGAAAGAATATCCAGTGATTTCAAAGAACATGGTTCGCCAGAGGCTCCTCTCCTCTCACAATCACCTCACAGGGAAGCTCGGGGCAGGAGTTCTAACAGGGCACCCTCAAGTCCTGTCCTCCTATCAGTACGAGACCGGGGTTCCTTTGTCCAACTCAGACCCCCAAGATCCCATCTCAAACCACTTCCCTCAGAGCAGAGACCCCAGCCTTCTGTACCACTGCTTCAAACACAGAGGTATGTTCTCAGCCGTCGTTCAGTCCAATAACGGTTCCTCTCCTTTAAAGCCACTGCAGTTAACTCTGTCACATTGCAGATAACGCCCGACACTTGGAGCTGGGATGTAAGCGGCCATACCTGGAGACCTCATCTGCAGGCTCAGAGGAGCATTACTTCCGCTCAGCTCCTTCTTATGAGTCGTCCCTACTGTCTCACCCATACTGCACAGAGGCCATCACCTCCAGAGAGGCCTGTATGTATGGTAGCATGGAGACAGAGTCTGGATCCGGGGCAGGGGACGCAGACGACCTGGCCAACTCCCCGTCCATAAATTGTAATATGTGGGCTACGATGCAGCCGTACCCTCGCTACAGCGTGGAGGGCGTCCCATACCAGCCCTTCACCGCTCATTTCACCAACGCTGCCGCGGTCACACCTGTGGTCCCACACCCCACGTCCTCCATGGTCTCGAGGTCACAGGCCGACTTGGGTGTCTACAACTCTGCGTCAGTCCAGCGCGGCCTTCCAGTCATAGCTCCGTCCTCCTCCTCTTCATCGTGTTCTCCAGCTGGATCCAGAGATAGGTCAGGCCATCCATCTCTGTACCACAAGAAGCCCGGGTCGCCGCTCCGGCCTCACAGAGATTTCTCAGCCTATCCCACACAAGGTGCTATATCCATCCGGGATCCGTCCTATCAGTACCAAGTGGGGCTGAGCAGCGCTGGGACTCACTGGACTGACAGCTAATGGAGAAACCAGATCGGTCCAATGTACAAGTCTGAAACAAATCAAGGTTTCTGCTCCACTGCAGGCTGCCAACGGTAACGAACTACAGTCATAATCAAGGCCAAATTGCACTGTGTCTGGTGAACAGTGAGCTCCTCCTGTATGTGTAGAATATATACTAAAGCCTGTGATCAGATACAGTACCGTGGTTTGTCAGAGGGAGCATTCAGCTTGTAACAGGACCTTTCCCAAAAGTGTTAGGTCGCTAACCTGTAGCAACAACGAGGATAAACCTTTTAACATAAAATGAAAAAGAGATAAGGGAAAATTAGATGCTGTTCTTTCTCCAGAGGGTCATACTTTACATTTTAGATACCTGACAGGCTTCCAAAGAAAACAGACTTATCTCTTTGTACAGAGCTACAGCTACATAGAACAAGTTCAAAGCATGAGGCTGGTACATTCTGTATTTTTCTTGTCAACAAATCCTTGGAAAAAACCAGAACAACAATCTTTCAGTCCATCTCTCAACACTTTGTGACAGTGGTTCCTACTGTAGATGAAATAAATACTGTACATACAGTCGTTACATTCAAAAGAGAAAAAGATTCACTCTGTTCCTCAAACAGCTGGGAACTGTAGTTCATAGTAGGGCTGCTCAATTATGGCAAAAACCATAATCACGATTATTTTTGATCAATATTGAAATCATGATTACTCATCGACTTTGGGAAGACCACGCATTTATTGAACTTAATAAATAAATAATAAAAAGTAAAAATAAAAAACAGATTTTAAAACAAAACGTGTTGCGTCTTTGTAGTTTTTCCGCTTATACATGATATAAGTTAAAGATACACTGCTATCCTACACCGAAACGTAACCAGGAAGTGGATGCGGGGATGGTTTTTGTAAGGGAGATGAAATTTGTTACAAAACAGAACGCGGCACAATAATCGTTTTATCTCTATTTTCTTGTTTTCATAATCACTCAGCCCTAGTTTGCAGGACATGTTACTGAATTAAACTGTGTATTTGTTGGGGACTATTTTAAGTTGATTAATGAAGCAAAACAGTCAATCTGAGGATGGTAATTCACTAATGTAGCAACATGGATCAAACGCACCCTTTTGATTATGGCAGCTTACTTCAGGTGTCCGCTCCCACAACACTCACATGAACACTATGTCACTTTATGCTACTGCTAATAAAGCTTTTCAAAAGCCCCACCTCCACCTGTAAGCTCTAAGTCTACACTCCCCTCAGGAGCAAATTATTACCACTTCCTACTTCCTGTGATTCAGAGCTTGCTGATTTATTGATAGGTCAGAGCCTCAATCCATATCAACACTTTATATATCTACATTAGCATAATTATCCATTCATATAAGGAAAATATGAAGGATCAATTAATTGTTGGTTTGGGTCTTTTCATTGGATTTGTTGACAAAAACAAACATACAGAATCAACTGTGAGGGGAGCCAAGGTCCTTTGAATCCTCAATCACATATGCCAAAATAAGATTAACTACTCCATGATGTTTAAGGTAAAAGTGCATTGAGTTCACTGCAAAGTGAGTTTGATGATATCAGAACATAACAGAGAGAAACTTCAGTTCATCATGCACACACTGAGAATTGAATGTGTGAGCTATGTAAGGCAGTCTTTTCCCTAAGTGAAAGTTGCAGCACAAAACCACCCATCATGAGAGCTGTCAGTGTACAGGTCTTGTCCCATGCTAGTTGCATGTTGCTAGTGCTCATGTTATGAGTGAAAGACTGAGCCGTTCTGCTGTGGCTGGTTGTCAGACCTTGGCTCCGAACTCACGACTCCAAACAATATTCTAGTTAAAAAGGACAGCAAAGAACTCTCAGGCAGAACCAGATGGGAGCTTAAAGAACTGCTGTTAAGCCATGGTGAGTACCGGAAAAGAGAGCTGCACACAAATCCCACTCCCAAATGACTTAGTTGGAAAAAATTCTTAAGACTGCAAATACAAAACAGCCTGAGCAGGCAGGGAAGCTGAGAAAAGAGGCTCTCAGTGGCTTCACATACAGTTTGAAGTTGCATTGACAAGGAGTGATTATCTGTAGGATATGTTGGTGATCCCTCATGTATTTGCGCATTGTTCCTTTATTTCGTGTTATTAAATTCAATATAACGTTTTTGAATATATTGACATTTTTGCACACCTGATAAATAAAAATTTTCATGTCTCTAATTGTTTGCTATATTCAATCCAAGACCAGCATGGTACCACTGAACTACAATACACTAAAGTTTAAGAAACTACCGTTTCTTGATACCTGAGGTTTTGCATATTACAGCATTTTCAAATTAAAGCCAGTCTTTGGCAGCTTCATTACTGTTACATCATGTGTGAACTGTTCAGAAATCTTCCACTGCAGTAAAGAACAAGTAATGTGCTGTTTTTACAGCTCAGTATCCCTGGGACTTATGATTCTGCTCAGTATTTACATCCAGTGCTAATGTTAAATGTCAGTGCAGAAGGTGGGATGAGGTTTATGAGTCGCATCCTTTCACAATTCACTTTCCCAACCACGATCTTTCTCTAACCTTAACATTATTGTGATATATGAGATTACTGAAGGGTTTTAGAACAGCAAATCAAAGTCATGTGTTAATTTTTTTTCAGAAGAAATAGGCTATATATGAAAAAATATATACATGCTACATATAAAATATCTAAAAAATTAAATATATAAAATAAATGTATTTTTTTCAATATTATGAAAAATATCAAAAATGGGGGGAATATCACACTATTCAATATTATCAAAGATCAGCCCAAACCTAAACCATAATCTGTACCTAACTTTAGCCATACATACCTGCTGTATGTGTAGATATTGTAGAAAATGAGAATTTGAAAAACCATCTCATGGTTTTTCAGAATCATCCTCTCTGTACAATCATGTGTTGTGTTTTTCATCAAGCATCAACCTCCGAGGCTGAAAAGTTCCTCTAACGACCACTAGAGTCTGGCTCCAACAGTGAGTCAGTCCCCATAGACTCCCATGATAAAATGTCCAACTTTACAGCAGAAATAAACATGTTTACAGCCTGGTACAAAAACTGCTTTGGTCTCTAGAGCTAATTTTTATATCAATCACCTGTTTACATTTTATTAAGGATTAAAGTTATGGAGAATTGAGGGCGTGGCCTCTCTGAGTGACAGGTGGGTGAGAGTATACTTGCCACAAACCGGCATGCACCAAAGTCTCTGCCACACAGTTTATTTGTGGATTAGCTGGGAGTTAGGGGGCAGAGTCAGACACTGCCAAGATGTCGACGGTAGAGCAGCCTACTCTGAGCTTCAGAAAACTGTGGGTGACGTCAAAGAGGCAACATCCATCCTTATTTACAGTCTATGTTTTTTGTTTTTAAATAGTAAAAATAAATACATACATCTAATAAATACCCCACTCTCTTCAGTGTTATGTCAACAAATCACAGATCGTTCCTTTTAACATAACTTTTGGGTTTTAACGTGAAATGAAATCTAATGTTCTGCATCGAAATCAAATAAGATTCAGCTTATTACAGACTAGATGAAAGCTTTATTAGGAGTACAGTCATGGAAACAATAACCTGAAGATCTATGGAGACAGAGAACAAATCTTCAAACAACCTCAGTGCCATTTCTCAGACGCCACGCTCTCCATTGCTGCACTGGTTTCTGGTTTGTACGACATGTGATTTATAAATTATAAAAACCACTACACGGTGCTGTCTGATAGAGTCAAAAAGAAGCACTTAACAGCAGAGCATCCACTTGAGAACCAATCAGTAAACACTGAAATTAAAAGTCAAGGTGAGGCAAATTTCTTGAGAGGAATGTGGAGACAGCGGGACGAGCACATCGGCAACACGGGGCACCGCTTCCTCTCGCACAGCGCTCTTATTAGATCATGAGTTATGCTGATGGCTCGGTCCTGGTTCATGTCAGCACCTCTTTCTCTATCTCTGTCTCAGCTGTTGATGCAGTTCAAGGGAGGCTCTTCGTGGAGAGCTACCACTCAAATCAACAAATCATCAGGCAGCTATCTTGAAATGCTGAGCTATAACTTGCCTGATAATAGCGATCAGACATTCATTTAGCTGTCAGGGCACGGTTTCGCTCGGCGACGTTATTCTCTGACCTGATTTGCTGAAAGGGCCAAAGCAGCTACAAATCTCCCTCAACTACAAATCATGAACACTCTTCCTTTGCTGAGCATTTTCAAATAAACGCTGCACAGTTTTTGATGTTCACTGCAGTCACATGGCAGAAAAACCCATCGTCAAGCCTCTTGAAACCCGTCCAGGTTGTGTAATCCATCGCAGTAAACATCGAGTCTGCGTTCGCTTTTGTCAGATTTATTGTTAAATTTCAAGATAATACATTCACAGAAACAAATGGATACCAGTGGCTGCCTGGAATACCAGACAGAGTTCATCCAAGAATCTAAAACACACAAACTGGTTAGCTGTAACAGAAAACTATGTGATTTGCAGTAAATAGGATAAAACATGCAAAAAACCACTGGTATGGAAACCCCTGTCTGCTGGAAATTATGTTCATATACTGCTAAGACAGCGAGGGGAAATATAACTTCTGCCTGGATTATCTTCACTCGCATTTTTTCTACGTTGACTTTCATACCGCACATAAGTCAAAGGGAGATGGTCAGGGTGGATGGTGCGTGTACAAAGTGCAGGAATTTAATACCGGAGACCGGGGTTCGCATCCCGAGTCTCGCATGTGGGTCGGTGCAGGAACAAGAATGCTCTGGTGAGGGAAGGACTGTGGTTTTGGTTAAATGTTAATAAGTGATACACATCCTGTGTCTCAAGCTGCAAATGGTTTTTTTAATGTTAATTTAAGTGGAATTATGTTTCTCTCACAGTGTGTTTGCTGTAGCATATTTGCGGTATATAAACATAAATTCTAGGGCATGGATCATTCAAATTAAACATTCTGTGTTAATGAATATAACATGACTAACTATGTGTACAATTACAAAATAAAGTTAAGGTTCACATAATTCATTTATTTGGACTTGAACAAGCACTGACAACTTAACACAAAGGTCATATTTTAAAAGTAGCTTTTACATTTAAATATAGTGGGAGCAAAAGTAAAATTCATACACAGGCCTGTTTAAGCTTCAGCTTTTACATGGATGACAGAGCAAAGGTGGACCAGTCATATCTGTTCAAAACACAAAACAGAATGTGATACTACCTAAAACAGTGATTCCCAACCTGTGGGTCGAGGCCCACTGGTGGGTCGCGAAGGTGTTCAAAATGGGCTGACAAATCAAGATGTAATTATGAAAAAAAACCAATATAAATATAGTTTTTAAATGTTTTAAAGATGAAATGCTCTTTTTAAAAATCATTAAAAATGTTCATGTTTCTTCATTGTCTAATGAGAGGAACTTTATGTTGTTACCGCCGGACCACATCATGTACTTGTTTGTTATCTCAGGCTGATCGTGCGCTAAAAAATGACATCCATGGCATGTATAGCTGGTTAGCAACATAAGGGATTAAAAGGAAAGAGAGTCAAGAGACAGACAAACAAACTAAAAAGAAAGACTGAGCTTTCCCTGCTTTCAATTCAGTCCTGAATGTTTGATCATTATAATTAAAATAAAATGTGTATTGTTATGGGGTTGGTTGTGGGCCATCAGCATTTTCAAGTGTGCCATGAGTTGGAAAAGGTTGGGAACCACTGACCTAAAAGATAAATTGATGATATAGGTATTAAAACATATCAAACTGTGCCTTTATATGAAATAGTAATTTTCCGATGTTAAAATGTTCTATCCAAAACAACAACTACAGTTTAAAGTCAGATACTTGGACATTAAAAGCAAAGGAAGACAAGTTTACACCAGAGATCCCTGACTTCAGTTTAATAGTCCAGTTTTTTGGTCAAAGCATTAATAGTACTTTAAAAGGGCAGGGCAGGCATATTGAAATTTATGTTATCTAACTTTCCACATAAAACTCCAGTCACTCTCATTATAAAGAAGCCAACTTTAAGCCCCTTATGGAGCACAAGTTAACCAAGTGTCTCCAGTGAGAGAACTCGGGCTCACAGTCCATCTGGAAGTCATTGAGGGGGAGATCTGGCCATTCCTCTCTCCCCTGCATCGCACTGCCCTTCCTTACTGTCGTCCCATAATCCCATCTAACAGCCGCCCGGGCTTGGCTGGCCCATTCCGACACACTGAGGGGCTTAACTTGGCCATCTTGTAAAAAAGAAAAAGGCCTGCTTTTTCGGCAAGCCGCTCCAAAAAGACACTTTAAATATCTGAGGGGGATTTAATATCAAGTCCATTAGGGCTTTTCTCGAGCCCTGTAAATAGTCAATTAGCGGATAATTCTGATTTGATCCACATGCAGAGAGATCTGCCACGGAAAGGACAAGGAGGGGGGGGGGGTTACCATCCATGTGCCACAAGTACAGGGTGACACAGAGGAAAATGCACAAGCTAAGGTGTTTCAAGTCTTGATTGATTGTGTACAGGAGCCCACAGGAACACAACACAGCTCAGGGGAGGCGGATGCCTGAGGACGGGGCCAGAGGGACATACGGTCTGGGTTCAAAGCTCTGGTGGAGGGACATTAAACTGTGTTTGTGTCCTCTGATCAAACATGCAGCTGGTTGGCAGCAGAATAAACCAGAGCTAAATCTTGTTGTATAAAACAGGATTCCTGCTTTTCAAAGTGGCTTCAGATAAAAGCATCTGTAAAAACTAATAATCATTACAATAAATTCCTGGATTAGACATTTAGAGAAGGAAACAAAAGGGGGAGGGGGGGCAGATTATTTACTTTTTACACTGGACAAAAACATTTCACATCAGAAAAACTCACATTCCTCTGTGGTGATGTAGAAAGTCAAAGCAGCAGAGACACAAACATCCAGTAAAGAGTATTGTCTCTGGACTTTAATGTTTAAAACCCAGACTTTTAGCAAAATCTATACCAAACTAAGCATGATGATACTGTGCACTACTGTGGAGAAACACAGCAACAAACATACACTGCATCAACTGAGCTGGGTCATAAATTAGCAGCAGCTCTGGAGACAAAATATTCTCAACTGGTTCATAAAACGATTGTGAAATCAAAAATAAAAAAGGAAATTTCTCTTCCTGACTCTTTCTTGCATTTCACTCTGTTACCTGCCAATAATAGTCAAGCTTGGCTGTGAGCATCTGCCACAGCTTTTTATGACTGAGCTGTTGTTAGAAAACTGAGGGATGTGCAGTGTATTTATGAGGCTCATTCACATCTGTAATGACATCTACAAAAACAACCATCACACATTTTCAATCACTGTGAGGGTGAGAATCATAAAACTAACAAATTAAATCATTATGACAAAAGAAGCTGGGAGGATTCAGCTGCTCTTTACAGCGATATTTCTTTGTACGTCTGACGAGCTTTTCGCAAGGTTTTTCCTGCATAGAGAATTGGAAGGCGTGCCGCCTCCGCCTACCGACAAAATTCTAGTAGGCCTACTTGTTTTCTCGGTACTCGGTGGATTTGACATTTGTAACTGCAATTGCAGGTGTACGCCACTATGGCAATGTAGTGGCGCTGTATCGTAATCCGTGCATCAGGCAGAGCCATCGTAATTTGCCAAAGAAGAAGAATTTGAACGCGCTGGATTTTCTGCCTGTGGAAGGAGGCGGCGACCTGATTTTGTGGCTCTTCAAACAGCCAACCCGTCCAATATAATACGGGATCGTCCCGTATTTGAAAATAAAATGATTCTAGTACTTGTTTTCCCGAGAGTCGGTGGATTTGAATCAATACAGGACGCAATTTGTCTCGTATATTCGTTCATGTTATGTCCTCAAAGTGCTGGGAATAATGTAATGCCAATAAAACCAAACCAGTTGCCACCTTTTTTCACATAAAAGGTGGCAACCCTCCAGATGAAAATTATCCCTTTTACATCCAAGAACACCCATATAATTCATCTGTTTACATTTCATTAAGGACTAAAGTTATGGAGAATTGGAGGCGTAGCCACTTTGAGCGACAGGTGGGTAAGCGTATTCTTGCTACAAACCAGCACGCACCAAAGTCTCAACTCCACACACTCTTTGTTTATTTTTGGATTAGCTGGAGGTTAGGGGCGGAGTCAGGCACTGCCAAGATGGCAACAGTGAAGCAGCTCACACTGAGCTTCAAAAACCGCTCTTCAGAAACTCGCAGGTGACAGGCTACGTCGAGGCTTACAGTCCTTGATTCCTACTAAACAAAAGTCTGACCTTTGACCCGAGTTGGTCCAGATTATATTCAGTCTAATCTGATCCGGGTCAGGTCCCGTGTGTTTCAGTGTGTTTGTTACTAAAGTGGATCCAAGCAGGCTCACCATCAGCTCTCATCATTTGTTGTGACACAATCATCACTCGACACAATGAATTTAAAAAAAAAAAAAAAGAATACAGAAAAATATATTTGTATTCATCATAATTCATAATTTATCTGATCTAACTTTCTTTAAAAGGAACAGTTTGACATTTCAGGGAATGCACTTCAGAAGAGATGGTTGACATGAGATAAGGTGTTATTTGGCTTTGTGGGACTGTAGGAGTCATGTTAACATGTAAATAAATATGCGTAATAACATATATGCAGATTGAAACAAATCTGTCTGTCACACTGATGACTCATAATTAATTATAGTGCCTCCTCTGCTTGTGTTATAGATGTAACAGCACCTTTGACCCTGACCTACTTGTGGAGTAATCGTTGAAGCTACTGACCCATGCACTGGAAACACCAGTGAAATAGTTACGGGTAAAATCCCTTAACATAGTGTTTCCCCTTACATAGCTTTAAGGATGTTAAAATCAATTATTTTCACACTGTACAGATCAGCTTGTTCAAACTCTTCAATGAAGATACATGGTATTTGAAATATTCAAGTTTTCTGTGGCTGCGCTATTCATTAAAATATACATTTTAGACATATCTTACACATCATTTCATACACTATACGATGAAATTGTGAGAAACTGGAATGATGTTTGGCTGCAAAGAGTTGTAACAGTGTGCTAAGTGGTGCATCAGTCATTATCTAAAGTATCTCTGTAACCAGTAACTGTTGTCACCAGTTTAACAGCTGTTCAACACATAAAACTGAACAACTAAGTTCCTGACCTCTCTACTATCTGGCTGAGCTTCTTCTTTGGCTGCTCTTTTTATGTACTTGAGGAAACATAGTTAACAGATCCTGTTATTTACTGTTTGGCCTGTTACAGGCTGTTACTTCTCTTGTGCAATCAAAAGCTCCTTTGGAGGTCAAAGAGCAATAAAAGAGTAAATGCCTCACAACAATGATGCTTTCCTCTTGTATTATCTGTAATAAAAAGGTAACCGTTCTAAAAACAGCCTCATGAATGACTGTTCTATCAAACAAATAGTCCTCTAAGTTGCATTATCGCACCATCGTCTCAGGCTGTAGCTATAAGTTTATAAAATAGTAGTGACAAATGAAGCTGTAGTCTACACACAGTGAGTTTTACCTTTTAGCTTGTCCATAACACTATTAGCTTAACGTTAGCTCGCTGCACTAGTGTAAAACAACCCGCGATGGGTGGAGAAGTTGAAAACGTGTCTTTTCTACATGTTTCAATTTGGTTGAACAGGTTAATTTGGCTCAGGTGCTGCACCTTGAAAACCCTGTAACTGCATGGTGGCTTGTGTAAATAAATTTATTTTTTCTAATTCATCATGTTTCAGTCGGTCTTTTGTGTTGTTTTGTGTGATGTTTAGTGTACATGTTCATATCATGATGATAATGAAAATACAATTTATTGGTCAGCACTTCTTATGTGACTTGTTAAGTTAAACTCTGCTATTTTCAAATAACAGGCTTGATTAGAAAACCTGTATCAGTAAAATAAAGAATGCATTTCTTCTACAGCAGCTATTACTTTTGTATTGTATCGGCTGGTTTCTTTAATGTCTTGTTTTTTAAACGACAGCTGAAAACCTTTTTATTTAACATGACTTTTAATTAATTCTCTCATATTTATATTTCATCACCTACCGTTTTTGTATTGTGTATTTCCATTGTCCTTCAATCTGCCCTCTTTTTATTGTACTATTTGTTTTTTTACTGTAAAGCATTTTGAGCTACATCTCTTGTACGAAAAGTGCTCTATAAATAAAGTTTATTATCATTATTATTATGATCATTATCATGATAGTAATTCATGATCTGGAGCTCTTGTGGGCTAAACATACTCTGATACAGTCAACAAGACTTAAATTAGCTAACTGAAGGACTCTGCTTCCTTCTGGTCTGACTTCAGCCAACATGCTACAAGCTAATGATGGAAATCTTCAACAAAACAAAAAAACACTTCACTTGTGATGAGGCAGATAATTAGCCATGAGCAAAATGTTTCTCAATAACACGCCTGCCTCGTCATCAGCTGAGCCAGCTCTGAGACGCACCCTTTGGATCCCTAATTATTTCCTTTAACCAGCTCAGCCCTTTTCACCTCTGGCTGGAGACTATTTGATGTCTGGCTTTCTAGGCAAGCACCATGAGACAAAGACCGAACCCCCCTCCACCCCCACCTCCACCAGATTCATCGCGGCTTAGTGGGTTTATTCAAAGTGCATGCCTCTAGTTAACAACTCCCTCAGACTCACACGAGTCCTGAAAGATTTCTAAATTTGCTTTTGAAGATCTTGTGTTGTCACGGTTACAAGTAGGAGATGGTTCTTTAACCTGCAGCCTCACACCAGCTGATGAACAGAGGGTGAAAAAAATGGACTGGTGTACAGAGTGTGGCAGTGACTCACGCTGTGCTCCTGGGAAGAAGAAGCATGACATCAGTGCAGACACTGTACAAACAGGCAGTGGAGACGTGGAATAAGAAGCTATTGGTATACAATGAGACAATGAGGCCTGGAAGCAGGAGAAGATCCTGTTGGAGCACCTACACCCTCTACTGGATGAAATGTGTAACATCAAAGAGGGATGAGCTTCAGTCCTCTCAAATATCAGAGGAGGAGCGTCTACATTTGTCTTAGTGTGTCAGAATTCTCAATGTTTATCTTCTGCATCTTTATAAAACATAATTTACAAAACAACATGCTTTTTTGTGCAACCTGTTCATATGTGGGCTGCATTGCCTTAAAATGCATGGCTAAATAAATAAATGATCTAAAAAAAAAATTTGCAACATATAAAGCTCACAGATCATTTTCCATTAATTTAAGGGGTCAGTTTACTCACAAACCTTTATTTTATTTGATTACTCAGTATTCACACTAGTTGTATCTGTCCGTGTATGTATTTGGTTTTATTTGATCTATTTTGTATTAAATACTGCACTCAGTAGACCACACACCAAAGACGATAATTTAACTCACCATCTGTACAATATTATATATCTGCTGTTATTTTATTTAAGTACTTGATTGTACATATTATATTATTGTATTATTTATCTTTTTAAGTATTTTTATCGTCATATTTCAGTTTTCTTTCTTTGTACTGTCACTTTGCTGCTGTAGTACTGCAAATTTCCCCACTGTGGGACTAATAAAGAAATATCTCATCTTATTTATGTCTCAGAGATGTCTGACATCAACTCATTACAATTAAGGAACTGGAGAAATAGAATATTGTTTGTTTTTGTTTATTTGTATTTATAAAACTTTTTTTTCTAGTTACTGAAAATCTAGATTTCTTTTTATAATTTATTTTATTATTATCACTCATTATTTTATTGCTGTACTCCTTCTGGCTGTGTTAATTGATGTTGTGAATAATGTTTATACTATTCTTATGAACTTTGTGTTAGCAAAATAAATTGACTGCTCTTATTTCACCAAAATACAATAAATACTTATAAATAAGCCATTATTATACTAATGAAAAGCTTCATTTTAATATTCTTTTCTCTGTCTTTTGAGAAAAATATTTTAAACACATCTATCCCAGCTTTTCCCAGAAAGAAGAGCTTAAGAAGAGGCAGTTTGGCCACTGATCTGTCAGGCCAAGTAAAGGTGGGCTTCAGAGCAGGGTGGTCACATATATCCCCTTAAGATGTTTGTCCTCCACTAAGTCTGTAATCACTGGCTCCTTAGAGCTTCATCTTTAGCTGTCGGCCTGGTCCGGATCAAGTATTTAGTTTGATAAGTACGGTTTACCAGGGATCACATGCTGCTGATGGGCAGGTTAGCCGAAGGAGGAACAATCCTCCTGAAGGTGATTAAGTACCTAAAGAAAGGCTGGGTGAGAGGCACAAGACAGCTAAGTTTGTCATTTTGCACGCTCGCAGGTAGAGCCCATGATTGGATCAAACAAAACACAACAAGGCACCTCATTGACTCCTGAGATCCTACAAAGTACAGTACATCACCTACACATGTCCACAGTCATAACCTTGATCTGGTTCTAGAATTAGGTCTGCTTATTCAAAGTCTTCATATTAGTGGCATTACTCTATCAGGTCACTGGTCCAGTGTCTTTACACTCATACTCCCCTGGCCTACTCCTGAACTGTCTCTGCCCACCACATCACTCCCTCCACCTCCAAGCTGCTCAGTGTTCACTGGTTTCACAAAGACAGACTTTGACTGTGGCTTAGTTATAACAAACAGTCACACTTCAGACAGACGTCTGAATTCATCTGTTGCACAAAGCACATTAGTTCTTGACAATCTTACAACTAGTCAGTCTTGTCACCCTGATTAAGAATGTAATATAAAGTAAATAAAATGTTGAAGCTTCCCCCTCCACAAACACACAATCCAGGTTTTCAGCTGAGGCTATTAACTGTTGGAAACACCTGTAGCTTCTACAGGATTTACACTGAGAGGATACAGCCTATTATCACAACCTGAAGGACAGTATCAACACCTGTAGATATAGTCTATCATACAGGATTTACACTACGTGATAGCAACAATACTGTCCTGAGCCAGCAGCAACAACATCTACTTATTAGCCTACACACACAACCACATACTGCCTCCACCAATACACACACAGCGATCCACAAATACTCTTTGTAGATAAACCTATATATAAATAATAATAATATATATAACCTGTATCATACAGGATTTCCACTATATCACACATCCTCTCACATAGACAATGATACAACAAGGTATTGTACAAAAACAACCACCATCAGTGTCTCACTGTATTAACACAATACCCTGGAGACAAGAGTGTAAATGGGGACAGTCCTACCTCATATAACAGTCTTCTTCCTGGCCTTTCTCCTGGAAAACTTCACCACATCATTAATGTGCAGGTTTCCGACGAATTCCGACTCTACTGCCACTGCCGATGAAGAGTTCAGCCGTTGTTGACTAGTCCTTGTTCTCGGTTCATTTTTTGTTCACCCCTTTGCAGGTGTTTACCAGCAAACATCCTCAAGGCTACACACACGTTACTGAAGGTCAAGTTCCAACACGGTGTCCAGTATCTTTGATGGCGACTTGTTTTGATCCCAGATGTAGGATCTGAGCTGTAGAAGCTAGCTAGTTTACGGTAGAAGCTAGCTAGTTTACGGTAGAAGCTAGCTAGTTAACGGTAGAAGCTAGCTAGTTAGCAAAAGATGATACGTTAGCATCGTCCTCTCCCGACTCTTCGCTAATGCTAGCGAGCCGACATTTTGAAAACAGTCGACATAGTTTGTTTTTCCGAAGTTAAAGTTTCTCTGATGTCATTTTGTATTCCCGCCTTTCGCTTTGCTACTCCAACGTCTGTTTGTTTTTACAATGTTTTCCGAAGCTCCTTCCTCAAACAACCGGTCAACTTTGCCGCTGAATTCCCACACGGTCACCTGACCTGACCTCCTGACCTGACACGTCATCACACGATACAGACGTAGCCAATCAGAACCAATCAGAATATTTTTCTTATTTCAAAATAAAAAAACTCTGCATTTATCGGTTCGTATTTCAAAACAGATACTCAATTGATTTATTTGATTTCATAGAAATAAAAAATAAAAAACCCGGATGAGGCCACAGTTGGTGGGAGTTTGGAGACCCCCTAGCGGCGGGAGGCCCAAATGGGCAAAATCCGTGCTCGCTTAGGCTTAAGCTTAAAACCGACAAATGATGCATTGCTGTACAATTTTTAGCTATATAAAATGCCATTAAATAACCATTGCATTATTTAATCAAATTTAAATATCTGCCTGTCTTGTTTGATAATAATAATAATAATAATAATAATAATAATAATAATAATAATAACGTTTCTCGTGCTTCACACAAGGCACCAACTTCAAAACAAGTAGATGATAAAAATATTTCAGACTAATAAGAAAATATAACAAATAATAGTAATAACAAGCTACAAGCAGAAGAGCATTGGACAAAAAATAAATATGCAATAAATAAAGAACAAATTATTTAAAAAAAAATCAATCAATACAAATCAAGTAAAAGCAGGAGAAGCTGTCCAATCTCCAGTCAGTTTAAGAATAGATTTAACAGAGATGTTAATCTGATTTCTTCACACAGCTTTTAATTCATGACCCTTTTTTTGTGTTTTTAAATGTGCTCTATAAAGATTTGACTTGATGACCACACTTTCTCCAACCTGTTTCCTCCGTTTTCACAGTGCACAGGCATAACACTGGTACATGCAGAATATCAGTCAAATAAAATGTAAATACATTCCCAGTGAGACTGAATTTATGTCTTCTGTTTCTTTTTAATTTAATGTAGCTGTTCCCAGAGCAGCCAGTCGGAGGAAAAAATAAAGCAGACAACAAGACAGTGAACAGGCCAGAATGTATTCTGATGAAATAACTGACAAATAACAACTGATTCCTACTGGTACATCCTACTCTGCTAGGTCTACTGTAGTCTTAATAAACTCAATACACAACAATAAATGTTAGTGGAGAAGAAGAGGTAATGACTGCCTCACTACAGCTCGTGTTAATTGATGTTAATTGATCAAGATGTTTTAGTGACTGGATTTTGTGCCTGAATGAAAGACCAATAATGGAAAATTCAACTAAACTTTGCAGCAATATTGTCCAAGTAAAATCTTTTTGAAAGATAAGAATTGAAATATTAGCTTGGCCTCTCAAAATGTCTTGTACAGTAAATTGTCACCAGAAGCTCCAGAGAGAGGTGTTCCCTCTCCTTGAGTCCAGAATCAGCTCAGAGTGGATCAGATATGGTTGATGCGCGTCGTAGGGGTTGTGTTGTGTATTGTGAGTCTTGTTGTGAGTATGAACGATATGGATGTGTATTGATGTATCTGTTGTTATTGAAGTATTGTTTATGAATTTAAGGGGACCCCAGGAAGAGGAGCCATTGTTATAACACAATGGGTGATGGGGATCTAACTAAATAAATACCAAATATGCTGAATACCAAGTTGCCACATCTTCATCTGGACCATGAAATTGTGAATGATGATACCTGCCAATGCAAGACAAATATCTTGATTTCCTAATGATGAATAACAATAGAAAAACCTTTGCTCTCAGAGGTCATGTAGCTGAGGTGTAAAAGCAGGTCTTGCATCTAATGTCAGTTAATCTGGACACCAGGTGTCCTTACAGCAGGTGTTGGATTACCAGCCGGCCTTTCCAGGACACAATCCTGGAAAGGCCGGCTGCCCTGCAAAGTGAGCATACAGTAAGAGGACTAAGCACAGGTAAGAAAAGGTAAACTTGGGGATTTAGGACCTTAGCTCCGACTCCAAAGAGTCTTAGCAGGTGATTTGTGGCTCATCCCCTCTGAGCTTAGGCTGTGACGATCTGTTGAAGCTCCACTATCAAATCAGGTGTCTACTTAACGCTTAAAAGAACAGGTCACACATCCTGTTAGTGTAGCTGTTTGAAAGGGTATTTAAAGGGTGATCCCATTACACTGGATTGAAAACTGCATAATGTGTTCCAAAACAGGTCCAGGAAGGATTCTGACAGCAGCTTTTGGCAGGAAACAATTAGAGGACATATGCTAACATGTGTCAGGCTTGTTTGTGTCATGCAGGAGGGAGCGAGCTGCAGTTGTGTCGGTCTGATTAACAGATGTCACTGAAGCTAACAGCAGACTGCAGGACTCCCCAGGCTGCTGACCTGAGGATGCTCAAACAAGTCATGTGATCTCAAACGAGGTGTACAGGTTACAAGATTATTCCACGTCTGGAGCAAAGGATCATGGTACACAACAAAAAAAAGACTTTGTTGTTGTTTGTCCAGCTTCGTAGTAATGAGGTATGACAGAGGAAGACTGTTTGTAATTTTGGCGGGTCACTGCCTCCGTCCTCGCGTTGCCTGGTGTCCGTTCATCGGATTCTGTTCATCTCCGGTCTCAAACCAAATTACACTCTCCTCGTCCACGAGGGCACAAGGATCCACATGACCTGCACTGTTTCATCCGCCCATGTCCACAAAGGTCTGAGCAGGTCGTCAGTGTCATCAGCCCAAAAAACACTGACCATGAAGACCATGTGTGAACACATCCATTAACACGTCTGGACGACATCAGACCCTTCAGATTCAAAGTCCCAGGATCCATCAAATGAGGTCGTATCGCATGTTGTCCAAACATGACTTTACTTGAGTATTACTGTACTTAAAGGACAAATATTGAACTTTAGACTGCACTACATTTCTATGAAGAACTCTTACTTTGAAGCAGAGCTTTTAGTTAGTGAATTAATTTTATTTTATTTTGAAAATGTGATAGACCAAGACTCACAGCCAACTCCTCCACTGTCAGCCATGTTTGAACTGTCAGCGTCCTAACGATGGCGACGTTAGATAAAGATGAGGCAGAAGATTCTTCACAGGTCTGATCTGAGGTCTGTGTTTGAAGGTTAGGGTTTGACCCTTAGAAATAAAGAAAGATTCATTGAGTTTGAAATGTTTGCTGAGTTTACGACGACCCATCTTCATCACTGAAGGAAATATGAAAACGACTGTTGTTGATTCAATCGTGTTTTTACGTCCGTGTCTTCAGTCTTTGTACCATATCCTACAGTCTTTTAATTCTCCAGGTTCTACAGTCAGTCAGTCAGTCAGTCGGTTGTTTCAGAGTCATTAGGTTCTGTAAATGTGGAACAATAGAACAATGAATTGAGATAGAAAATGAACGTTTGAGAATTTCAGAGATTTTAAAATCAAGTCTTCCAACCCTCTGAGGTCTGAGGCCATTTTCTCCATCTCTACATTATTTCTTAAATTCACCTTTTAGAGGGAACCTGCATATAAGATAATACTCAGGTGTTTTATATCACAATGTTGAGAACAATCTCAGCTCTTTGTTCAATGAGGCTCCTCACTGTGCAAAACGATCATTTGGCCCAGAAGCTGAAAAACTGAAGGTTTTTGAAATGTTTCAAATCTCTTGTGAAAACAAACCTTTCCTGATGTGGATGAATTGTTTTGGTGTTTGACGTGTGTTCACCAAAGTCTCTAGGTTCATAGAAATAGTGCAATACATGAGTAAAATAGAGGATAAGTGGATAATAAATGCCTAAAATGAAATTTTGTATTATCAGAATCCTAGTTGTTGTCTGTCGCTCTACTTTAACCAAATTTTGGAGGCAGTGAGTCACGTATGATCTCACAAGAACATGTAAGTGGAGAGTGTCCAGATCCTAACAACATTTAAACCTACGCCGTGTTATCACAAAGATCAGAGGGTTAACTCAAGTAAAAATCTGACTGAACGACTTTCTCTTGTGTTGGAGGAATATTTGACCAGGAGGATCTTCACTGTGACTCCACATCTGGCTCTTCCACATGTAAGTCCATCTTGTTTTTGGCTCAACCATGTTTGAAATCTGTCGTAACATTCGTGACAGTTCATAACGAGGTCAAGACACGACACTTCTCTGCTGAGTCGAGGCTTCTTGTCTCTTTTGACTGGGACAGGAAAAGACTCAGTGAACATCTCTGCGTTAGAAACTCTACGCTGCAGATTAAACAGGATTATTTGTGTGTTGTATGATTGCCAGAAAAATTAAATGAAGAGAGGATTCAGGCTCCTGCAGGAAAAAGCATCAAGTCTCCAGTGTATCAGTGTTTTTAGAGCATGACTAGTCTCACTTGTGTAAACCGGCCGTCTGTCCTTTATCACCTCAAGTGTTTGTTTAGTGTCTTGTCATGTAGCTCTTGGCTCCTATCATGAGGCAGCGAAGGCAAAACAAGCTGAGTGATTATCATCACCAGGGGCAGGAAGGGTGGGCAGCGGCAGCACAGCTTATCTCATCTATCTTCCCCCTTTTTTTTTCGCTGCGACCTAAACTCATTTGCACCTCCTCTCCTCCTCATGTCTCATGTGAGAGGACGACACCTCCCCTTCTATCGCCTTCTTCCTACGGGGCCCACTCTTCGTCAAATGAACTCTAAACAAGCACAATTACAGCTAATGGGCTGGATAGGATCTCTGCTCCTCTGTCTGCCCTGGAAAAACATCCGCTCAGCCTGCGAACACACCTTCTCCTGAGGTTTGTGCAAAGATGTAAGAGATCCTTTAACTCCTCGGACTCCCAGCGACGTCTCGGTCATTCAGAACACGGAGCTGGATGAAAGGGCGTGTTGTGTGAGGAAGTCAAAGTGTAGGAACTGCTCTCTGTCCGATGGCTCAGATAGCACGAGCATGGAGCCGAGGTTCGCTATCTGTGGCACTCATCTGACAGAAACACAGACAGCCCAAACAATGACTCGCAACATCTCTGATAGCGCAAACAACATCCTGATATAATTACACAATCAGGAAATTAACAAGACAGTGTGTCTGCAGCAGGCACATGTGCCCTGCACTGGATGTGAGAGAGGGAGGAAGACAGAGCGGGGGCTGATGGGAGAGGGAGGGGTTAAACCATGGAAGACGGTCTGAACAGCAGTTCAGTCCAGACCTGGATTTTCCACAACAACTTCTTATATTGCTGTGAAATCTGGTCCCAAGAGGAAGTTTCCTTATATTCTAGGTGACCACATGACCAGGCTGACACTCGTACACAAGATGCATGAAACTGGATTTTTCAGGCTGATTCTGATCTGATATCAATATTCGAGAGTTTTAGATAAATTAAATTGGCCGATATTGATTCTTTTAGATAAACATCTTTGATAACAAACCCTTAAATTTCTTTTTGTTTTAAAGAATAGTGAAGAATAATCTGGTCAGGACTCTCTGGTTTACAAACTCCTTCGTATGAACATCATCAAACACACAGTTCATCAGTTAGATCTGGATTATCAGCCGACCCGAACGCCATGGGGCTGATGGATGTCTCTTTCCACCACGTGAACTTTCCTCTTGTTTCATCTTGTGCCACCATCAGACTAAAATATTATGTTATCATCTATGAAGCAGATTATCATGGAATGAACACGTTCATGATCTCAAGGGAATAAACTGTTATAATTGAGTGTCCTTTAACAACTTTCTCACATTTATTGTCACCAGGAAACTCTGTTTAGAAAATACTGTGAAAGAAACAACGTCAGAATTATTTTTTATTTTGTTTCTTACTAAAAATATTCGTGCACACATGAAGTCGTTAATTCATTCTGCAAACTTTTTGATTGAACTCTGCATCATCTGTCATTCTTCTGGCTGATATGTTGTAAACGTGCAGCTGCAGCGCCCTCTGGTGGCTGTAGTTAGTGTCATGGCAAAAAGGAGAAAGTCAGGTGTTGTAATAAAGGAAGTTCTGAGTGGGGAGGAAGTCGGGGTGAATGGATGGCTCAACAAAATAAAAGATATTAAAGGAGCTATTTGTAAGTTTTGCTATTGCTACATAGCCAACGTTAGCATTAGCAGCTGTTTACTTAGCTTGGCAAGAGCTTCAAGCCATTGTGGTTATAACAAGTCCTCTGAGCAGCTTCTTCCTCTGGGCAGACTGGACGCCGCAGTGACTCGGTATCGGAAAGTGTCGAGACGGGTTGACCAAGGCTGGAGCTAGCATGTTAGCATGCTAACTTCAGTAGTAGAAAAGAAGCAAAACATTGGTGTTGCTTTCCACTACTGGAGACAATGGTTTGATGCTGCTAAGCAAACAACTGCTAATGCTAACGTTAGCTATGTAGCAATAGCTAAACTTCCTGATTAACTCAAAGTGTTTTCTTTAACACCAAGATGACAATCTTTACCAAACTGTAACCATATGTTTATTATTGTAACCATGACAACAAAGGCCCCTAACCTTAACATAGCATTCGTTTTAACCTAAACATGATATTTCTCCAAACTGAAGTGAGTCGTTTTCTGGTCTTAACCTTAATCAACCACTAACCACAACTTTATAACATGATAAAACAGATTTATTTTTCTACTGTGATTTGTAAAAGTTCATTCTGCCAATAAAGGCATCAGATTAGCTTCTGTGTGTTGCTATAAATTATGTATAAATGATCAGTTTGGAGGACTTGTTGATTTGGAGCTGTATTACAAAGAAGTGAAAACATAGGGATTCATAATGATTGAACATTATCAAACTCCACTGTAACGACTCAGATGAATTAGTGTCTCGTTTAAGTCTTCATTAATCTCTGTTACATTTATGTGAAGTTAAGTATTGACAGTCAGTGAATACAAAGAACCTGACTGCTAATTAATGTGTTGTGTCAGATTTTAACGCCCATTTTTCCATCAGCACTCGGGCTAATACTGAACGAGGCTTTAGCTGAGAGACGGCTGTCAAACAGGCTAAGAGAGCAAACATCACACTTTTATCCAGACCAGTGCAAACACACACACACACACACACACACACACACACACACACACACACACACACACACACACACACACACACACACAGCTCTAAAGGTGAGAGGTAGAGCTGTCGCTGGCGCCCACAGAGCAGTTTGAAAGGTTGGCGCTCCACTCCCTTGTTTTCTCTGCACGTGTTTGTGTCGGAGTGTGAACTCACCAGGTGAGAGTGAGCCAGGTTGTTTTTGTTCGGTGACAGGAGTGTGTTGGTTTTGGCTGAATCCCTGTGTTTGGTTTGTGTGTGTCAGGAGTTGACACCCTCAGTGACATTAACAGTCACAAGCGCCGCGTCAATCAAAACTCAACATGTTCGACTGGGAGCGTGAACCAGTTTGTTTTTGATTCATGTTCAGAGTGTTAATGAGTCATTAATGGATCCTGACTTCAGAGGCGCACCATCAGGAGGGGCGAATCTGCCAAATGCTCGGGGCCCCTAAGGGCAAAGGGGCCCCCGCTGGCCCCTCATAATGGCATGTTTTGCAGTGACAATTACAAACCTCCTTAAACCTCCCATAAAGACACTACACAGTTCACTGCTGTTGCACTACAACCCTTAAGTGGGTACAGTATTCACACGAATGGACGATACACCGTAAGAGTTGATGCCTGTTTCTTTAACGGATGTTTTTTTTGCAGTTGCACGTCTTTGTAGTTTGGACCCAGTGACTCACACTAATGCGGATCATGGTGCACAAAGGCTTCGAAGGTGGTGCACTCAAACGTACGAGCAAAAAGTGACAGAAAGAGATTTGTGAAAAATGGAAAACAGCTTAGGAGAGAAGTTCAAACTCTTATATAACTTGATGCGTAAAGTGGCTGTAGAGGTCTCTGTAGTAAAGTTAGAACAATGATCCTCCTCAGATAGATAGATAGATAGATAGATAGATAGATAGATAGATAGATAGATAGATAGATAGATAGATAGATAGATAGATTCTAAATTTATTCATATATTATAGCATAAGTACATATTTATATATTTCATGATTGTATTTTATCATTATCTTTTTAATCTACGTCCTATTCTCTTTTCTTTTCTGAGGGATGTAAATGTAAACCTGGTTTCTCCCTGGGATCAATAAAGTTTCCTGATTCAGCTTCAGCAGATTAATGAAGAGAACACATTAAATATCCTGGTCATTCAGACGTGATAGTTTTGTGTCTGTAACAGCTTCAACAAACGAAGACGCTGGCGACTCAGTGAATATAAAACAGATAAATTACATACATTGTCAAACTGTGTGTAGCTGTGAGTCCTCACCCAGGCCTTTCGTCAGCTGAGCAAACAGCCGCGAGGCCCGGAGCCTGGAAATCAAAGCCGAGCGAGCGCGACCCGGGAGTCCGGAGGAGCTGCGGTGATGTCACCACTGTTAGCATTTTTCAGAATAAATGACTCAGGGCTTCTCCTCTCTCTCGGTGGCACCGTGAACAAAACACTCTCGTCTGGGCCACAGTCCGTCTCCGAATGTTTACGTGGCGCACTGAAGCGATGCCATAATAGTAAATGGTTTCAGAAGGAGCCCAGGCTCAGCCGGAGCAGAGGTTTAACTGCTGCTGTCACTGGTTCGTCCGCAGGGTGCTTCAGCCTCCGCTCCTGTCCTTATATTCAATTTCTATACATGAAATATATGTACCTATACAATTAAAACATATATGTAAAAATCACAGACAGACACAGGAACAATTTCATATATCGACATATATATCTAGCTTATATAAATATATACATTTAAGTATGTATGTTTATATCGTACGTTACATAAATACATATCCATCAAAGCCTGTTAGAATATATTGATATAATAAACAGTAGAGTCCGAAATGTCTGAGACACTTTCCCAGACATGTTTAAGATTAATGAGAAATTAATAAGAAAACATATAAACATACAGAATTGTTATATGTTTGATGTTTTAATAAACTTGAGCCTAAATTAAACATACAGTATATTTTTAACCCCCTGGAGTCCATTTTAATGAAGGAACCCAAGATATATAAAATATATAACAGGCACCTGAAAACGTTCAAAGCTTTAGTCATAATCAATCATTTATAGAAAAGCTCAAAGTTGTTTTCAGGCATTTATCTACTATTTCACTCATGTATTGCACTGTTGTTCTGAACCTCCGGACTTTGACAAACACATTTCAAGCACCAAAACAAATTCATCCACATCAGGAAAGGTTTGAAGCATTTGAGCCGAATGATCTCTTCATCATTATAAACACTTGAGTATGATGTTATATACAAGTTCCCTTTAAAAGCTGAATTTCAGAAATCATGTAGAGATGGAGGAAATGCCCTCAGACCTCAGAGGGTTCATCTCAGTCACAGTAAATCTGTTTGGACAGATTGGCAAAACAAAAGTGACACGATGAAGTGAGGGACGGGGGAGCCTCGTTGTCTCCGGGTCTAAGCCGGGCACTTTGTTGCAAATGAGCAGAATTAGCTTCAGAAACAGATGTCTCTTTATTGCTGCTGACACAACAGACACGAGGGTAAACACCCAGCAAACACTCGGCACACTGCCGGATCTCAGAGAAGGGAAACAGTGCCCCGGTCTGTCCGCGGCGAGGAAGGCAAACGACTCTCTGCAGGGCAGCGTGTCAAGGGTAACAAGGCTTAAAGACTCACGCAGGAGGTGGGCGAAGGCAAAGACAGCACGTCTGCAACACCTTCATGTCACAGAACCGGGATTATTAGGTTACCCCGTGATCAGTGTACAAAGATGCACGCACACAAAAATACAGACGGCCCTATTAACTGGAGACAGAGCTATTACAAGCACAACAGGGGGGCGAGGGGCTTTGTCCCCCCACCCCCCCAAATAAGAAAAAAAAAACTGGGTCATCACTGAAAACCACAAAAAGAGAGAATAAAGGAAACTGCACACACATTGGTGCTGGGGGTGGGTCCTGTCACCTGCCCACCCTCTTCACACACGGCTGTGTTTGGCTGAAGTTTCACACAGCTGGGATGAGACTCCCTTAAACCTCCCTTTGTGTTTCTGTCAATAATGCTGTTTGCTCTCTCATGAGCCCGTGGCTTTAGCTCTGCTCAGATATTTGCTGCTGCGCCTCCACCACCTCCACCACTGCCTGGGACACGGGGATTACAGTTAGCAGTTTCTGACATGTTTTCTTTTCATCGCCGCCTTTTCATCTGCTCGCTCTCTCCAACCTCCCAGTTCTGCAGCGAGTGAGCAAACAGCGAGAAGCAGCAGAACACAAAAACAATGTGAAGGGGAAATGATAAAAAGAAAATGCTTGGAAGTTCAGGTTAGGATAAATACTGACAACATGAACACTCCTGACTGCAAACGTTAGTATTTATCACTTAGACCTAAGATCTGATTTCCATGTGTGTATAGATGTGTGTACTTCTACTACAGTAAATATGGTATTACTATGACATTATTGACATTAACCGACAAAATAAAGTATAAAAATAAAAATAACATCTCAGGAAACCTCCTTCTACATATTGTTATTTTCTATATTTGTTTTTCACATTATAAATGAACATTTTAATATCAGAACATTTCTGTCTCATACAGGAGAATTACAGGTGTTTATGTTCACTATAGTTCACAGAAACATCTACGGTATCGTATCTGTGGGCAACAGAACGTGATGCTGCAGTTCGATTTCTTTAAAGATCAATAACAATCTGATTTTGGTCATTAATACACCGAGGACACCTGGTTTGGTGGCTAACATGATATTGTTGATGTGGATGTCATTAGCAGCTCAGGTGTCAGCGCTGTCTTAAGGTGAGGTAAAGGTAAAGTGGAGAGAGGTTTCACTATGACTGTGAATCGTCATGGTTACAGTCAGAGTCAGACATGTTGAACTCCTACAGGCAGGAGTGAGTTGAAATAGAATAATGTCTCCAACAGTCTGTCGTGTTTCTCTCAAGTTATTGCAAAATATTAAATATTAATAGTATTTTTAAATGTTTTAAATGAAATGATCTTTAAAAACATTATGTGAAATGTTGAAAAACTCCTTTCACTGCGATAAGACAGTGACAGGAACCTTTATGTCGCCACCAGACCGACCACATGGTGCTAATCAAGGCTAGCTGGTTAGCAACAGGAAGTTAAAAAGAAGGAGTCAAACAAGAAAGAGAAACTGAGCTTCGTCTGTTTTCAGTTCAGTCCTGAGTTTGATCTTTATCATTAGAATAAAAAGCTCTGCGACATTATTCGGCCTCCGTATCGTTACAGGGTCGGACGTGAGCCGCCAACAGTTTTGAGATTTTTAAGTGGGACACGAGTTGGAAAATGTTTGGAGCCACTGATTTATTTCATCCATGTAACGCTTCGTGTTTTTATCTTGCACCAAAAATATATTTTTATACTTTCAGTCTTTGTACAAAATACAAAATACACCACGTCTACAGTCCTGGCAGCGACCTCTTGTGGTCGTGGGAAGAAGTGACTGTTTCCTTTTATTTTATTATCGTCATTATTATTTTATTCATTAAATACATTTATTTATTCATTTATTTTATTGTTATTGTATACGAATGTACATGTGTGTATGTGTTTGTATATGGGCTTGACTGTATGGATGTATATATATATGTATATATGGTGTGGCTTCATGGACGCAGTCTTCTGGGCTGTGGTGAGAGAAAAAAAGTTATAAGGTTAAAAAGTTTGTGTGAAAATGTTTAAATGACAAGAAATATATAAAGTTTCATTGACATTAACCGACACAATAAAGTTTTATCTTTCTACGTTTTCTACATCTGTGTTGTACATTATGGATTTTCTAACAGGCTTCTTCTTCAGATTTCATTTTTTCATTTTAATATCTGAACATTTCTGGAGAAGAAGAAAATATATAGAAATAAAGAAATAAATAATGTTTCATTGACATTAACTGACACAATAAAATCGTGACATCAGTGGTTCTCTGACCTTTAACCTTCTCCTTCACTCTAGGATGAATTTGCCTGAACTCCAGTGTAACCTCCACTGAGCAGATTTCAGGAAGCGTCTGATTGGTCCGTTGGGATGCAGAGAAAACTGATTTTCCATTTAGTTGTGAAAGTTTGTTTTGTTGTGACACGCAACAAATGTCCTGGACTGAATTCAGATCGTGATATTTTCAATCGCTGTCTCAGCCTGTCAGGACTGGTCTCCACGGCAACACCCACCAAATACTTCAAATACCTAAACTAAAGTCAGAATATGAAAGTCTTCAGCTCTGCTGAGATATATGAAACACAACCTTCACGGTTTGATTCTTCCAGGAGACCTTTGTTTATCACTCCCCCCTCTTGCTTTTATTGCTGATTAAACTGATACATGGACTGATGCGACAGATGTTTTGGACCATGCAGTTTTTATTCTTTTAGGGTTTCAGGTATTTTGTGGCTGAAATTATATTTTGTACTTGCAGTAACTCGACTTATTGAGGTGTCCTGTTGTCACCCAGTACTTTTATCATGTTTGTTCACTTGTATTCTACTGAATGAATGGTTGAATGAATACATGTTTCTATTAGCTAGACATATCTGTAAATATATCAAGTATATGATGTTTTTACTTCATATGTCCATATATTTCACATATGGAAATTCCATACATGTATGTACAAACACTTCCTCCTGTATTGGCCAGAAGAACTGGTCCAGTTGTGGAAGTAGCATCTGATAATCATGCCGTATATGGGCCAGATTCGGGCCGTGGAACCGGGCGTTTACTGGGCCAGAAGAAAACAAGCATGTGGCCCGAGTATGGGCCGGATTAATTTTGTTTTCTGGGCACTTCCTGTCACTTCCATCTTAAATATATATATATATATATATATATATATATATATATATTTATATTAAAAAAGGATCTAACTGTCATTGTGTTGTATTTACAGGGTTTAGATGTGTAGGAACTTCAGCTCTCGGGTGAGTGATCACATATGATCCAGAGTCGGTTTGAAAAGGTTTTATAGATGGACGGAGTTTGAGGCCAGCGTCGGGATTATACAGCAGATCTAATGAAGGTTACATCATACCACCCATGACCCCAACCCAGCTTGGGGTCAGATGATGGGTTTCGGGGACGACACCCCCATATGTACGTATTATTTCCATTTACCTTATTTCCACCACATGAATCAACATCAGTTATTCTTCACGAGCTTGAAAAGATTAAGGAGGAGAAAAAGTCTGGTAACTGATTACAGCTGACCTCTGCTTGAACCTCTGTGGAGGAACCTCACATCGACCCTGACCTCAACTACCGGACTTTTGTCTTAAGACTTTAAGAGCGTCGGACCGTGAACTGAAGAACCTGTTAAACCTGATGACGGAGCTTTAATATTCAGACTGACTGACACCTTAGAGTGAAGCCTCCTATCACACAGGACATGAGTCACTACCAGCCGACCAATATAATGGCACGTACAATCATTTTTGAGATCAATATCTGGGTTAGGTAATCAATAAAAAAAGACGAGCCAGTGCAGCACCAGGCTGATCGACTGAGTCACAAGTTAAAACGTAGAAAACTGAACCAGGAACTTCAATAAAATAAAGCAGAATTTTACAGCTTCAGAAAGTTTTCACGGCAGCATTTTCACTGTTGATGCAGTTGGATCTGTGACAACGCGACGCATCACGCTGCAGCACCGCGCGAACAACGTTCAACTTTTCTTTGCCACTCATCCCGTAAAATATCGGATCCTCTCGTATTTGTGACGAAGGTTTCAATAACCTTTGGATGTGGTTGAAAGCTCTGGAAAAAGCCAGTACGTGAACATTATTTCAGTCGTATCTAAATGAATTTTTCTTTGTTGTTGCAGCACTGGAGCCATGTCGTTTCACACACACACACACACACACACACACACACACACACACACACACACACGCTTGCTAAGCCGTGCTTTCACTGCACCACAGGAAATAAAAGGCTGTTCAGGTTTGTTGAGTATATTTAGAGAAAGTCAGGAGGACAAACGTAAAGAGAGACGAGCTTTGGAACTGAAGACACAATGAATCAGAGGAGCAACTTTGAGCGGCACCTGTTGTGGAGCGGGAGGACCGGGGTGGAGGACGGGCCGGGACAAAGGCCCGCCATTATGCAGCTGCTGTAAAGAGCAGGCGGGCCTGTTTGCTTTAGAGGTGTTGTCCTGGCGGCCCCAGCGGCTGTGTACCGCGGGGACGCCCGTGGCTTTTGTTTTCTGACACGAACGGCGGGTGATGAGAGCGAGCTGTGAACACTGATGCGTGACTGAATCCCTACTAGACCTGGGAGAAGGGGGACGTCCTCTGGAGGACACCTGTCCTCGGGTCTCTGCCTCATCAGCTCCAGATCACTCACACACCTGCAGCAAGTGAAAGAGTTAAAGGAATAAAGGTGTTTGAATGTTTCATATTCTACCTGTAATTCACAAGAACTGGAGGGTACGGTCTCACCTTCGTACCTCGACCAATGAAATCACAGCTCCAGGTTATTAACTTTGGCAAAAGTCAATTTAGTGGCTGTCACTTAAATAGAGAAAGAAAGGTTTTGAATAAACCACCAGGTGAGTCAAATGTATTTGACTAACCTTTATTTGCCTAAACTGTCGGTTGTGAACCTCCTTCACGGTCCCACTTCCTGTTTCCTCGGCAGCGAGGGACTGTTACGGTCACGTCAGGTGAGCTCACCTTCAGATTACCCTCCCAACAGAGTGGTTAAGATGATCTGGATAACGTGTCGGCTTAAGAACAAACCGTCTGTCTCACTCTGATGAGGCCGATGTGGGAACGGCGCCATGTTTACAGATTCAATACTATTACTACAAAATAAAAGCCATGGTCAAAACTACAAAATAAGACTTTTCAGAATCTTCTATATGTACATATATTGAATTTCCAAATATGAAATATATGTAAATATAAAATAAGAACACAGGTGTAAAAATTACATTAGAAATTGGAACAATTTCATATATTCACATATACAGACCATGAAAATCTGTATGTTTATGTATGTGTGTTTATATTGCAGACAGATACATAAATATATATATTTATATATATATATATTTATCTGTTACATAAATATCTATCCATCCACAGCCTGTCAGTATATGTTGATATCATAAACACTAGGGTCTAAAAGTCTAAAAGTCCCAGAATGTGAAGAGACATGTTTAAAATTAATGAGAAATTAATAAGAAAAACATATTGGCTTTTTTTATATGTCAATTGTTTTTAATAAACTTGCATTTATAAATTTAATATCTATCATTAAAATATTTGTCTGCTTCCTGTTCTACCAAATAAAAAGAAATTTAAATTTAATTTTCATGTATATTATAAACATATATGTTCATACATCCAGAGGATGTATATATGTGGTAATAATAATAAAACCCCTTTACAGGTGACATGTATGACACATGATGATGATATCGGGACATTTATGTCATATATCATATTTCTGTGAGTCTGAACACAGGTCCTAGATCCTGAACAATTAATGATTTCCTAACAAGTTTGTATGAATTTGTATTGAATCTCAGCAGCTACTGAATTTATGACAGAACAGGTTGAAAGACTTTATTGTCTGTTTCATAACGTCACAACCTGCAGGATGCATGAACTGAACTTTACAGGTGTGACGCTGAGATGAGAGGAGATCTCTACCTGACCACAGAAACGCTCCACATCTGGAACAGAGGAAACATTTCAGTTTCATCACGGAAAAGTTGACGAATCGTCAACGAGTCGGAGAGAAAACGTTTAAAAAGAACTCAACACACACTAAATGAAAACCGCCCTGAAACAGAATGAATATTAAAATATATTATAAATGTGTGTGTGTGTGTGTGTGTGTGTGTGTGTTGTTCTGTCAATGTTGTGAAAAATCAATAAGAATTAAAGTGTGAAAAAAAAGAAAAGAAAATGAAGGTCGAGTCGATCGTCCGTCGATCATCTCGTTTTATTCTCTTCTGAAAAGCAACAAATCCTCGTGTTGGAGAAGAAACCAGAAGACGATCGATTTAAACATCAATTATCAAAATTTGTTGCTGATTCATTTTCGTTTCAATATCTACTTTATCATTTCCATATATGTGTTGGAGTCAAACCCAGAGGATTCATCAGGTTCAGTCAACCTCCAAGATGGCCGCTGGTCAGCACAGGTGAGGAGCCACGCCCCCTGGGGGTGAGGAAGACCTGCCTGAAAAAGAGAGGGAAAAACAAAGCTACATGGTTAGCTACAGCTACATGGAGCTTCCTCAGCTTCAGTTTGTTTGTGTGAGGCAGGAGCAGAGACCTGAGGGCGGAGCCACTGATGGAGCGAGGCAGGTGGGCGAGACGTTAGAAATGGTACGGTCCACTTTAGGGGTGTCTGAATCGTATTACACAATTCTTTCAGATATGACTGTGGGAAATGTATTGTAATATTTAGACTTATTATTTAGACTTTAGATATTTAGACAAGAACCTGTTTTCTGCCTGGTAGGAAACACAGGACAATAAATAAATAAACACCTAAAACCTTATTTGTTTATTTCCTGTATATTTTTTAATTTTTATTCCTCCTCGCCGGCGAGAGTCAGAGCCGCCATCTTGTTTTCATGTTGTCTGTCCGTCCGTCTCATTCTCGTGGACTCGACATCTCAGAAACACTTCGACAGAAACTCTTCAAATTTGGCTCAAACATTCACTCGGACTCAAGGACGAACTGATCAGACTTTGGGGGTCAAAGGTCACAAACTAGTCTGAGCGGCGGAGGGATACAACCACGAGGAAGTGATTCTAGTTCTTTCTCTATTTCTCTCTATCTCAGTCATATATCTAAATAATCTATAACAATGTTTTATTATCACTTTATCTTGCTTCACCAATTAATTAATTAATTAATACCTAAAACTTTATTTATTTCCTATATTTTTTTCTCTTTCTTTTCTCCCTCTCAATAAATCTAAATATATTATATCAAAATCTATATTGTCATGTTATAGCATCACTTTCTGTCTTGCTTCACTAAATAATTAATAAAGAAAGAAAGAATAAGGAAAATAAAATGCAGCCGCCCACAATCACAGTTTTATTGTTGTGTATGTGTCCACACCTCTGTGTCGACCTGCCAGCCCGTCCACAATAACACGCCATTAATTCATACTTCAA
>NW_019525199.1:303302-316885 GCF_002814215.2 Seriola lalandi dorsalis | reverse complement strand
GGGGTGCGTTTGTGTGCACACTTTAGGACTCGTATTCAACACTTACGAGGCCTTTTTGAAGTGGGAGCTGTTTGTGCACTCAGCCGGCGCTCCATTATCAGACAGAGCTGCTGAATGCTCCACGCAGAGAAAGTGGAATTAACCTGTTCAAACAGAGATGGGCTGAGAAGTGTCATTCCCACGGCGAGGTGTGCCGGCGAGCTTTGAAACGCACGATGAGTCAGGACAGGCTCTCGGCTCTGTTGCCACACAGTCGAACACCGACGGTGTCCTGTTTGATTTTAAGAGCTGCTCTTCTTAAATCGTCTCGTCTGTCATCGCCAACAGATTCCACTAAGAGGCCGAGACAAAGAACTTTCCTGTCATTACTCTGTCGGGGATTTTCCTCAATTATTGGAATGATTGTGTGCGGTGAGAATAGGTGTGAGGTTATAATGTGTTGGAGGAAACGCAGCGACGCAGGGACGATCTCTGCGTCCAGGCCGTGTCCCCCAGGAGCCTCTGTTTGCACCAACAACCCACAAGTTGCACTTTTCAGCGGGTTTTGCTTTCACAAGCAAATCTCCCGAAGCTGAGGCGTTCAGGGCCCCGACACTTCCAGTGTTTACACAGGTCCGGACCACCAACAGCTCAGAGCCCTCCCTCCTCCCAGTCCTCGACACGTTAGCTCGCATGTCTGCCAAGTCCCGAACTCTTAACTCAGCTATTAATACCTCGACCTTTCACCCGCACTCTGTCAAAAGAGAAGGAGAAGCCATCCATCAGCTGCAGGAGAGAAAAGCAGGAGATGAGTGAGACGTTTCAGGTTTGATCTGCTCACATATTTGTGTACGGATTCCCAAACGTAGGTGTTTAATATCTGAGGGAGTTTCCACACGTCAGCCCGACAGACGAGAAAACTCCACCTGGAGTCAACAAACATTTCGTTTATTGGACTTTAGTGAAGTCGAATTCAAACCCGATCCCAGAGAGAACAGTGATATGAGAGGATTCTGGGTCATCTCACGTTTTTTACAATTAACGCTTAAACATATCCATCCGCCCCATTCTCACAGAGACGATGTCTCAGTAACACCTTGACGGAACTTGGACTCAAGGATGGACTGATTAGATTTTGGGGGTCAGTGGTCAAAGGTTAAAGGTCAAGGTCACGTGATCTCACAAAATGCGGTTTTGGCCTTGTGAATGCAACATCTCAGTAATGCCTGGAGGGAATTTCTTCTAATTTTTTAAAGACATTGATCTTAAACTCTTTTACTCCTCGGATGTATTTCTCTGTGGAATCGTTCAGTATGAACAGACTCCCGGACGAAGCTGTTGATAATTAATATAATTCAGTGTTTTCCATCACAAAGCCGCCTCCACCCACTCTCCCCTCAGCATCTCTGGATGTTCACGACTTCCTGTCTCACAGGTCTGAACCAACAACAGTAGTTTTATCTCCTGACTCAGCGATGACGAACAAACAGTGTGAAACAAAAAGCTGAACGTTCTCCAGTTTTTGCTGCAACGCAAAACGACGTCCTCCGTCGCCCCTCGCTGTGTCGACCAATCAAAAACACGAAGCTCACACTCCAGGTAGATTACTGACCGTGACCTCTGTGCCTCTGTTGTTTGCTTTGGTTGAACTGTGATGATGAAAGATAAAACTGCTGCTGTGTTTTAAAGTCAGGAGGTGTTGTTTCCTGCGTTCGACCCGTCAGCACTGCGGCGATCTTCACAGCCGAGCGAGACCTTCAGACACCTGGTAATTTACCATCTAATGGCGAGTGGAAGATGCCTGTGAAGTGTTCTCAGTGATCTCAACGTCTTCTGTCCTCATCGTGAGACAGCTCAGGAAGAGTACGCAGATCATAACTCAGGACGTCCTCTGAGGAGACGGCTCACTTTCTGTTTCCTGTAGCGCGGCGAGCTAACGGGAGAGCGGCTTCAAACCGCAGAGGTCATCGTCCCCGGACAGAAACCTCGAGTCGAACCAAAGCGCTGCTCCCAAATGAGAAGCAAATGTTTCCCGGGACAGATTTACGAGACGCCATCATTCAGGACAAAGCGAACTATGCGGCTCAGTGGAACATGTGGCGGCTGAGAGCAGGTAGACGGTCTGATGGGACGGCCCACTCATCAAGCTGTCAGGCTGCAGTGCTGTCCATGACGGGACGACTTTACTGTGAGGATCTAATGGACCCGCAGACAATATATGATTTCAGTTTTTCTGGAGGTCACATTAACCAGCGACTCAGATCCTGAAATATCAGCTGCCTCAGTCTCAGTCACAACAGATTCAACTCATGTAACTTTAAACCAAAGAGCAAGAAAAACTATTTAGTTCAAAATAATGTTGATATTTGTATTTATAACTTTTATTCTAATCCTCACAAAACATGTTTCATCAAAAACAATGAAACAGACAGAATTATTTGTGCTGCCGACTTTTATTTTTAAATCATTTTCCTTCATATTCACATTCACAGCTGATGTTCAGAGAGCAAACAACTGGGTTTAAATGTTTCTGTTCAACGAGGGAAACCTGATTTTTATAAAGCAGGTACGTAGGTACGCTACTGTAGATACAGTTATGATATGTTCATTATTGTAACCATGACAACCAAGGTCCGGTATACCTGCCGCCGTAAGGACGCTATTCGAGGAGACACTGACACGGGTCGTATCATAGGTTTAGATCAACGATGTCAACCTGCTGGAGGCTTCAGGATTTATCCTCTGAGGAACATGAATGAAATAAACCTCTTGACAATCCATCAGACAGTTGTTGAGATATTTCTGATCAGACCAAAGAGGCCGACCGACCAGAACGCGCCTGAGGAAAGTGCCGGATCATAATCGGGTCTGAACGAACTGATGTGACTCTGACTCGCTGTCAGCGGATCAATCAAAGCTATCGACTGGTTTCTGTGTCACAGCGAAGCTTCCTGTTGCATTCACAATAAAAGAAGTTCAACGATATTGATTGAGGAATAAAAAGGATGAGAAGAACTCACTCGCTCTCTGAAATGAACCTTAAAACCCGGACGAACGCGACGAGACGACGGCCACTGACGATACCACGCAAAGACGTTAAGTAGTTTAATGGATCAGAGTTTCTTATCTCCATCAGTGTTCCACCATTAACGAGGTAACGTTGCATAAATGGATAATTGCCTGTCTTTAAAGCTCTCCTGCTGCGACCCCACCACAATAAACACAACGACAAAAAAAAGGCCTCAGGCTTTATTTTTTTGTTCGTTGACAAATGGCTGCCACAATCACACTTATAGCATTAACCAGCTTATGGTGTAAGCACACTAAGATGAGCCCAAACAATGGATGTCTATATCAAGATTAGTCAACTTATAAAACCACGTAGGCAGATTAGGTGTCTAATTCTACTGGCCCTCTGAAATAAATCGGGGGTTTATTATCCGGGGGGCTCCAAACCTCTGACTCAAGCCAAGTTCTAACAGCTGCTCCGGCAGACAGATTGCTTAAGACCCTCCACCAGCAGATGATCCGGTCGAGCAATCCTCATCAGGCTCCATAAGCTTAAAGAAATCAATTTCATCAGCGACTCACTTAAAGCAGCACGGCGACCAAAGCTGCTTGTTTCCTCCCGTAAGGACACGTGAACGCAGACGACTCTCGGCACGTTTATCTGGGAGGAAATAATGTTGATGTTTCATCACAGAACATGTCTCATTAAAAATAACGAAACTGACTGAATTATTACTTTTATTTTCATATTCACAGCTGATGTTCAGAGAGGCCAAATTACAGGGTTTAAATGTTTCTGCTCAAGGAGGGAAATCTGATTTTTATAAAGAATATTTGTTACCACTTCACAATAAGAGTCCCCTTATAAAGGATTTATAATGGGTTTATAATTAGGTTATTAATTTGGTTCAACACTCGTCATAAATAAACAATTATAAACAAGTTATAACACAGTTTTTATACATTAAGTCAAGTTAATGCTTCCTACTCATTAATCTGACTAATGAGTTACTAACATTTATAAGTGGTAACAGGAGCCTTATTGTGAAGTGTAAAACCATCATCATTTATTAATATGCCAAACTTTTCAACCATTAAGATGCTGATGGTGGTTAATTACTAGTAACAACAAGTATAATTTATGATGATTTAAAGTGTGAAAAATCGAATTAATAAACTGGTTATAAAGTATTTATAAATCCTTTATAAGGGGACTCTTATTGTGAAATGGTAATCCACTTTAAATATCACATTATTTACACAAAAACACATGTACATGTTAATGTTTGAATTTTATCATGTTATTTCTGTAAAGAAGCAAATAGTGTTTTAGATATAATTTGTATTTCTATATGCATATGTTTTATTTAAATGTATATGTTTGTATTTCATGTATTTATCAGTAAACTATAATCTATATAATCAACATTAAAAAGAGAGCAAGACTGCTGGGATGGTTTGACAGGTGATAGACGATCATTTTCTTAATTTGATATTATTGTAAATTGATATTTCGATAAGAATAATGTAGAGAAGAGACGGAGTGAGCTCCTGTGTTAAAACTAACATCTATTAAAAGCAGAAAATTCTCAAAGAACTGATCAGAGTCAGAGTAAAACTTGGACTTCGAGTGTTGACTGAGCAGATTCTCTTTACAATTGGCTGAATAATAATTTCACCAGCACCTTTCTAAATGATCTGAAACAAACCGATCATTAAAATGTAAATCAATACAGATCACACTCTTTTACAATCATCAGAGATTAAAGATCCGTCCAGGTTTTTTCAGAGTAATTCAGGACAGTGATGCGATGAGAGAGTCTGAGGAGATCTGGAAAATGTTTGGAATAATTCAACAGTTACAAAGACGTTTTACTTTGAAAATTCAGAGAAGAGAGAAACAATAAAAATAAAAATCTGATTCAGTCTGTAAAAACTCTTTCTCTCCACAACAACGTCATCAAACCTCAAACTACGAGCCATGTTTTCCTGTTTCATGTTGTTGGGCGCTGCTGGTCAGCGCAGGTGTCATCATTCGTTACCATGGTAACGTTGGTCTTAGACCTGAGTTAGTCTGGGGTCTAATGTTGTAGTCAGTCTTTATTTTATTGGCATGTGACAGACCAACATGAGACTGATCTATGAACCCACACTACAGACCAGTCTGAGATACCTCATCATTTCATTTAGAAGACACGGTGTGATCACAGTTTCCATGGTAACAAATTAATTAGATAGATAAATAAGTAATCTGCCACCAAACCTCTTCTGAGGAAAAAACAATTTAAAAGTTAAATTTCAGATTAAAAGCAGAGCTACTTCCTGTGTGTTTGAATGAAAGGACGGAGCAGAATTCTTTATGTGGGACAATTAAAATCACTCAGATGAAACTAATTGTGTTTGATATCCAGCGAGGCGTGAGGAGGTTATTAAAGGTCGCCATTAATATGTGAGGATGATGATTAAAGACTCGAGGGCAGGTGTTATAGGGAAGTGATGATGATGGGGGGAGGGGGGGGGGGGGGTTGGGGGGGGGGGGTGCTTATGACATCGATGATAAATTGAGATTAACAGGCCAAAATGACAGTAAAGTTGTTGTGGGTGTGTCAGAGCAGTTTGGGCGTCTGGTCTCTGCTCCCAGACAGACTCCACAGCTTTACAGCCAATATGGCGTCTGTCAAAAACACAGCTGATCAGAAACCACACAGCGAACCCCGGTGGAGGACCAGAGCGAGGACCGCAGCAGAGGGGGCCGGTGGGCTTACTGAGAGTCACACTGCGATCCAGATGGTCCAGATCCACAGGCCGGATCACAAACATCAACATGTCCAGCATCAAAACCTGGAGCTGCACAAGACCAGCAGAGTCCTGCTGCTCCATGAAGACCTCACAAAACACCTTAACGTCTGAGAGAAGGCTTCTTAAGATAAAAACTAACTCTTCTCCTTAAGGTTTCTTTCAAATGTCACTTAAGTATTAAGGAATCACTTAGTTCAACCGCTGCACAAAAGACCTTAGTGACCAAACTAAGGGGACAAAACTTAAGGTACCTTCAGGTGTTTTGTGCAGCTTCCCAGGTCTCAGCAGTGTTTCATTATTTCACACATTTATCTTAAAAAAAAATAATATAAATGTGCATAAATAAAGATGGAGAACGATGCGTCAGAGGAAACGACCAGACACGAGCGCGTAACGATTCCTTGTTTAAAACTATAAATCTTCATACTTGTGTAAGACACTACTTTTAGCAGCTGTGGTATTTAAACCCATCCCCTCAACCCAACAGGAAGTCAGCCATTTTGAATTTACTCTGTTTTTGAAATTTAAGGGCGTCGTACTTTAGCTCCTCCTACAGAGTTCATCAGATCCTCGTCATGTTTTCTCAGTATAATCTTCACATTACTGAATAATTAAACTTTTCTTCAGCGGTGTAGTGTCTAAATCTTCAGGTGGAAAGCGACATAGAAAAGTTTGTTTTGTGGAGATGGTTCTGAGACGACCGGGATCTGAAAGTAGAGCAGAGTTTGGAAAGTTCCAGTTCAACATGAATCTATGAGTCAATCAGGGTTAATCTTTTTAATCTGACAGGTCACAGTGATAATCACAGCAGAGCCGCAGTTACTGCTGCTCGCTCCCCTTTTAAACACATTAATCCAATAATGAACTTCGAGAAAATGTATTTTCTAACATTAAAGTGAATATTTTTATTCTACAAAATAACTAGAAATCAAAATCCACATCAGCATCTATAATGTTTTAGGGTTAAAGTCAAAATCAACTGAAGGATTTTCACCATAAATCTACAATGTGATCAGATACATTAAATTCTGGGTTATAATACATTACATTTATAAACTAAACGGCTCGATATGTCAAACTTTACGTTTCCTAATCATTTCAGAACTAACGCTGAAGGATCTTTCTTTCAGATTTTGTTTTATTTTGAAATTTTTTGCAATAAAAGTTTTTGTAAATAAAATGACTTTATTTTCATCCAGTCGTTTCATACCAACAGGAACCGGAGAACTTGCTTCTCCTTGTCTGTGAACTGAACCGTTCACTAAGCAGCTTAAGGATTTCCAGATCAATACGAAGCTGTGATACTCTGCTCTGTTACCAGTCAGGGAGATTATGGCGGGAACGAGTGGGTATTGATTATTGAAACTCGCCTCCTGCCACAGCAAGAGACAAACAAGAGAGGAAACCTGAACAGTCGCTGTGGTGACCAACCGAGGCCCGCAGAGTCAGAGCAGCTCTCTGTAACTGACTCATGATGCTAACTGATGCTACCTGATGCTACCTGATGCTACCTGATGCTAACTGATGCTACCTGATGCTAACCTCAATCTGCTTTTTTAAATGTTACAGTAGCAGCATGAGATTCTTGGCGATGACGGGTTCCCCCCCCCCCTGACAGGAAGTGTCACGCCCGACGACACGCTGATGACGTCCTGGAGGAAGGAAATATCGTTACACTCACTTCCTGTTCTCTCACTCTAGAAATACAAGTGGATGGTATTTGTAGAGTTCCTGATGCTGTGGTTAATAAAATAAGACCATGAAGGACATAAACTCTAAACTTCCCTCTTCAGCCTGGCTTTGAATTAAAGATAGTTTTAGTTGTTTTAAGTCATTAATCACTTTATTTTATTTATTTATTCTATTGTATCTATGTTGTAAATTACATTTGATTCTATTTTATCTCTTATTTTATTATTAATAAGTTTTGTTTGCTAATGTTATTGTAACTTTTTTAATGTTTCATTGATTCAGTATAATGATTGATTGATTGATTGATTGATAATGTTGTTTATAAGAGGTTAAAATAATATAGTTTCAAGGATTCAGTATAATAAACTAATCAACCACTGTTGTGATGAGCTGTAATCTGTAAAGACAGAATTATTTTTAGTTCTAGTTTCAAATAATTCTTGATTGATAAGATCTTTTCTATTTCCTTCTGTTGAAGCCGATGTAATAAATGATCTTCCCTCCCACCTGGTCCAAGCAAATCTTTCATCCTTACTGGTACAAAAATAAATGTCTGTTTGACCCAATGTGATTTTAATTTGTTATGAATCTAATCAGGATGAACTGATTAGATTTTGTAGGTCAAAGGTCAAAGTCATGGTGACCTCACAAAACATGATTTTGGACTTATTGGATCTCTGTGACGCTCAGAGGGTCACTAGGTCTCAAGGACAAACTGATTAGAATTTAGTGGCTAAAGGTCAAAAGTTAAATATAATAATAGAAATATATATAAATATAATATTTTTATATTAGTATATTAATATAATAATATAAAGGTCAATATCTCCATAACGCCTTGACAGAACTTCTTTTAATTTTGCATAAATATCCATTTGGACTCGAGGACGAACTGATTACACTTTGGTGGTCAAAGGTCAAAGGTCAAGATCAGTGTGACCTCAGAAAACATTTTTTAGCACGCAGAAATTATGACAAAATTTCACACAAATGGTTCATATTGTCTCTGACTCTGGATCAACAGGCTGTAACCTGGAACTAGTCCCTGTGGCGGAGGGATACGACCACGAGGAGGCGATTCCAGCTTTAAGTTCCTTTCTGATTCTTCTGCATCTTTAGAGGAAACGTGACAAAAGTTGAAATGAAAAGTGTTTTTTTCAGTCAGTAGACGTGTCGGATCTGTGTTGTGTTTCCTCTGCTCCCTTTGATTACACAGGATGTGAATGTGACGATATGACTCATCACCATCCACTCGGTGTGTGTGTGTGTGTGTGTGTGTGTGTGTGTGTGTGTGTGTCTGTGTGTGTGTGTGTGAGTGCGTAGACACAACACGGATCTGTGTCAACATTCCCTGCCTGTTCTCATCCTGTCTGACATGCTGCGCTCTAATGGTGAAAGTCATTACATGACTCAGTGAGATTCTTGCTGGTCTGGTTCCTGGTTCTCCTCCTGAGTCCAGACCGTGAACCAGGATCACCGGGAACAAGCAGCTACGACTTCAAGACCTGAACAATCCCGTCCATAACCCTGTGAGTTCCTAGGTCTTCTACCAGGACGTGCATTTGCATGTTTGTGATTGGCTGACACAGTGTCACGTGACGCTGGTGAGACAGGTTTTCTCCAAACGGCTAAATCCATCTGTGAGTTTGAAGATTCATCAAACAGGAGTGCCGCCATGGCAACAGTCAGGTCATCGTCCGTCTCCACGACTTCAGGATAAACGGTTAAAATGTTAAAATTAAAGTTTCATACAAGAAGATCAGAGTTCAGGCTTCGTCTCTGTGTTTTTACATCACTTACACTTACAGCAACAGACGCTCAGTGTTTCATCTCCTCTGCTCCGACTCCAGCTTTCACTCTCTCTTTATAAAAACACACGTCCACGTGTTTGTATCAAAACATATATGAATGTTTACTTCAATCGTATTTCTGCTATTAATATATATATATATATATTTTGTTATTTATTTTTATTTTTCCTGATTAAATAAATAAATCAAACGCTCACAGATTCCCAGCTGCTGCAGGTTGCGTTCAGGTGCAGTTTACTGAAGGACAGACTCCCGTGTTTTCATAGATGGATTTGAGAAAGTCTGGGTTATCATTATTATCATTATTATCATTATTATTATTATTATTATTTTGTATGTTTTCTTGGGGAAGCTTTAATGATGGGGGGCAGGAGGAGAAAAGGCTGAATTAGTCTAATGGGGAAAACGCAGCCATTTCTGAGTCCCTGAGTAACGTGGGCTCCCTATTAAGTGCTTTTAACACACATTCGCCGGCCTCTCCACGCTCTGTGTTTTGATGATGTTAACGAGTAGTCACGCATGATTACATATACGCGGGTCTTGGGAGTGAGTGAGTGTGTGTGTGTGTGTGTGTGTGTGTGTGTGTGTGGGGGGGGGGGGGGGGGGGGCAGCTGATGAGCGGAGAAAGGCTTTAAAAGGAACACTTGTCTCCTCGGCTCGTCTGCACAAATCACACACTGGTGAAGTTTTCCAGCGTAATGAGACGAATCACGTCACTGTAATCATGTTTAATCTCATTTCTCTCTCTGTCTCCCTTCAGCTCAGCTCGTTTGATGATTCTGCATTTAGCATCGGCTTGATTAGATCACCTCAGCTCCTTACACTCAAACAGCCACATATGCCCATTAAAGTGCTGATTACACGAACGCACCGCGCCGCTCACAGATCATCGGTTTTCCCTCCGAAGAAGAAGCTTAAGATAAATGTCAGAGGATTAGACAGCGATATAAAATCTACGGATGAAACTATACATCACTTTACGTATTTAAATAGTCGAGAGAAATGTTGATTTTTAAATCAAGTTCATTTATAAAGATCATTTAAAACAAGCAGAGTTGTTGTCTGATGTTGGAGCTGTCCCACAGTGGCAGACAGACGGGGAACAGTAAGAAATAAAAACACAAGAGATAAAAGTGAAAGATAAAAACCTCAACAAAAGAAAAAGTGGGTTTTAAGATTAGTTTTAACTAAAATCACCTCCTCCTGGTCGTATCCCTCCGCCACACAGACTAGTTCCACGTTACATCCCCGTTTATCCAGAGTCATAAAATATGAACCGTCTCTGTGAAACTTTGTCATAATTTCTGTGTGAAGTCTTGAGTAAAGGCTAAAAAGTGTGACCTTTGACCTCTGACCACCAAAATCTAATCGGTTCATCCTTGAGTCCTAGTGAATGTTTTTACCACATTTGAAGAAGTTCCTTCAAGGTGTTACTGAGACCTCGTGTTCACGAGAATGACACGGATGGACGACCTGAAAATAAAAATGGCTGCCGCTCTGACTGTCGCCGGGCAGAAGACAAAAACAAACAAAAACAAAACACCTCAGAGACACTGAAGGAGAAAACGGGTGTTTTAAGTTTAAAGTTTCTTCTGTGTGTCCAGGTCGTCACGGTGGAGACGAGATTCTTCATGATATTTTATTTATTGTGCAAGAAATATGAAAAATTAGTAAAGTTCATTTACTGATGCAAAAATTAGCTGCTTATATTTACTTAATATTTTATATTATATATTTACACACTTACTTCATGTTCCTGATTTATTCCTATGGGAAATATTGTTTATAACTTCACTGAGTTTTTTAACAGCTGCAGGTAGAAGATACTGGCCAGATGTAATTTTTTTAAGTATAAATTTTAAATTGAATTAAAATACTCAACAGTTAAAATTAGCCTTAAATCAACCAGGTACATTAATTACCTCTTAAATGCAAATGGTTCAGTAACAATGAACCAATAATATAATACATCACTCACCATGTGTAATTATATCTGCTGCTATTTGTGTTGTATTTCATATTTAATTGTACATATTGTTTTATTACCTATTATTTAATGCAAATCACCCCAGAGTGGGATTAATAAATATCATCTGATCGTATTTAATCTTATTTTTGACACTTTTGTTGTTTATATTTTTATTTTAATAAGATTTCAAAGGCAGAACTTTCTCCTGTGACACATGATTTTCATCATGTGGTAAAAGATTTGAATTCTGGGCCGTAAAGAAACACGAGAGTGAAAGAGAAAATCACTGCAAGAAAAAGAAACTTCAATGAAAGTGGAACATTTAATCTTATAGAAACAGATTTTACAGAAACTTGTAGTGAAGGTAAAACATGTGTCGTCGTCGTCATCATCCTCCTCATCATCCTCCTCATCATCCCACCTGAGTTCACAGCACATAATTACTACAAAATAAAGGTCCGTGTTTGAGGATGATGAAGTAAATGAAGATCAGACCTTAACGACCTTCATGTACCGTCGTGTCACGCCACATGAGCAGCTGATTGGAGACGGGGGCTGGCTGGGTCATGTGGTGACAGTGTGTGTGTGTGTGTGTGTGTGTGTGCGTGTGTGTGTGCGTGTGTGTGTGTGTGTGTGTGTGTGTGTGGGGGGCAGTTGCCTGAGGCAGGTGTAGCTGCTATGAGATGAAGTGTGACAGTGTTTTGGAGACAGATGTGAAAGGAAAGCAGCATCTTACATTTTACAGTCGTGTTTATAGAAACATTCACACACACGTCTGGCGGGAAACATCAGCCGCCATGTTGTTGTTTATTCTGTTTCATGTTTTCTCGTGTCCAGGTCGTTCGTTACCTGTTGGTTTGTGTCTGGACCTCGACAGCCTGTTCACCACCTTCCTCCTCAGCTTGTTCACCTCTTCCTCCTCACTTGACTTCTGTCCGCCGGGTTCTTCTTCACGTCCCTGTGACAGCTGTGCGTTCTCCTTCCTGACTGACAGAGCGCTCTGTCCCTGGTCGCCAGAGGTTTCCCCTCGGGCCTGATCGCAGGTAAGGAGTTCCTCTGACAGCAGAGGAGAGATCTCTGCCGCCAAAACTGCCCTGGGAGGTGACTCTGACTTTGTCTCTGGGCCTCCTTCGTCTCCTTCGCCTCCTTCGCCTCCTTCGTCTCCTTCGCCCTCGAAAAGTTCTGGAGTATAAAAGACAGTCTGGTCCTTCTCTTCCTCCTTGTCTGCTTTCTCTTCCTGTTCGCAGATGGGAGGGGTCGTTACCGTAGACGGCGTGTCGCGTGGCTCCGCTTTGATTTCACCGGACGTGTCTGCTGCGCCGTCTTGAAGACACGCGGGCGTCTCGGCGTTCTTCTTCTTCTGTGGCTCAGACTGAGTCGGAGCTTCTTCCAGGTGCTTCTCTGGATCAGCGGGCGCCTTTCCTCTGAAGACGGCCTTCTTGAAGCGGCTGCTGACGGGGGTGGAGGTGAAGATGTTGTAGAAAGGCCGAGCCGGTCTCTGCTGGTGCGAGGGCGGCTTTGCTGGCGAGCTGCTCTTCAACCAATCTGCATCAAGGAAAGAAAGTTCAGTGATTCTGACATTAAAATCTTTTCATTTATTTAAATGTTCATAATAAAAACAAGGAACAACTAGAACCACCTCCTCGTGGTCGTATCCCTCCGCCACTCAGACTAGTGCCAGTTCACTTCCTGTTTAACCAGAGTCTTCAATAATGTCTAAAAAGTGTTTTGTGAGGTCGTTTGTGCCACAAACTGAAACAAAATGGCTGAACGGGACGGGGGCTTTGGGGTGTGTGTGTGTGTGTGTGTGTGTGTGTGTGTGTGTGTGTGTGATCAGGAACAAGGACTCTGGGCCTGAGGTCCAGAGTCCAGCACCACCAACCCTCAAACGCCCCAGGGCAGAGCTATGTGCCGCTAACATCTCGTCTCATGAGCAACGACATCTGTAACAACACAAATCCACATCGTCAACATCAACAACTTCACATTTAAACAAAGCTGAAAAAAGTAAAACCCTCTGACACGTGCGACTCAATGAAACGGCAGCGATCTGATGAGAGTTTACAGAGAAAACTTCTGAACCTTAAACTCGTATAAAACTGACAAAGACACCAGAGTAAACGTTCTGTAAATGCGGCCTTACGCTCAATATAACGCAAACAAAGGTCAAGGGGATTTAATTAAAAGCAACAGTCCAACATCTGCTCATCAGCTCGCTCCAACGCCACTCAGGCATGCAAAAGACCTTACAGTAATGAGGCAAGCCACTCAACTGATCCCATGGCTCCCACCCCCAACATCCACCCCCAACCATGAGGGGGGGG
>NW_019525199.1:302183-303282 GCF_002814215.2 Seriola lalandi dorsalis | reverse complement strand
GGGGGGGGAGGGGGGAGGGGCGGGTCCTACCACACTTATCCACCACACCGAATTCAACTGAGCAAACGGCTCAACCTTGTCGTGACCCCCGCAGACAATGGGCGCTCACCAAGACGATGTGCAAACACGTCATCTCGCCACATCTTCCTCTGGCGGTGATGTCATCCTCGGGACAAAAACAACACGCACCTTCCGACCGCCGCCGTCTTTTTTTAAAAAACAGCTGCGCCGTTTTAAAAATGTTATAATTCATCATTAAGAGGAAAAAAGAGAAAAGGAATTAGACTCAGTCTCCGTCAGCAGCAGCAGAGAGAAGCTAAAGGATCAGACGCTTTTTATTCATCACTGGGTCGAGTTCTTAAAGACGAACACGACATTTTATCATCTTCATTATTAAACTGAACAAAAACTGACATAATGAAGTTGTTTTTCTTTCCTTGGTAACGTACCTGAGCTAAACATCTCATATACAGTAAATATATATATATAAACACAGAGAGGACACATACAGTTTTCTTGATCTGTTGATACAAGAAAAGAAGAAGATCCTGTTTTTCTTTGATTTAAAACCTTCACAAATGTTTTTCCAACAGAGCGCAGGAACACAAGGTTACTGATGTTTCCAGAGCGTCACATTAAAAGCTCTGGTAGTTTGATGGGTGCAGACCAGTTTCCAGGAAGCAAAATATAAAAGTCTGTGTTTCTGGGGGACTGTAAAACACTCGAGACATATCAACCTTGCAGCTCTAAAACTCACCTGCTTTTCCATTTTGTTCAGTTTTCACGTGCGGAGGAGAAACGCGTCGGGGGGGGGAGGGGCTCCTGTGCTGCTGGGGTTCAGGTGCTTTCACAGGAGGTGTCTGAGGGTGCGAGGCCGGACCCCGTCCCTCCGCCGTTACCGGCAGGTGACCGTTCGGAGAGGAGGCCGTGGAGTCGGGAGTCTGGCGTTCTGCAGCCGCCGCCGCCGCTTTCTGCTGCACCTGAGAGAACGCCACCAGGGACTGCATGGCGTTGTTGAAGGTGTCGTGATGCTGGACGAGCTGGCGAACCCATTTAGACAAACCTGAGGTCACACACACACACACACACACACACACAC
>NW_019525199.1:300381-301173 GCF_002814215.2 Seriola lalandi dorsalis | reverse complement strand
AGGAACCTTTATGTCGCCACCAGACCGACCACATGGTGCTAATCAAGGCTAGCTGGTTAGCAACAGGAAGTTAAAAAGAAGGAGTCAAACAAGAAAGAGAAACGAAGCTTCGTCTGTTTTCAGTTCAGTCCTGAATTTGATCTTTATCATTAGAATAAAAAGCTCTGCGACATTATTCGGCCTCCGTATCGTTACAGGGTCGGACGTGAGCCGCCAACAGTTTTGAGATTTTTAAGTGGGACACGAGTTGGAAAATGTTTGGAGCCACTGATTTATTTCATCCATGTAACGCTTCGTGTTTTTATCTTGCACCAAAAATATATTTTTATACTTTCAGTCTTTGTACAAAATACAGAATACACCACGTCTACAGTCCTGGCAGCGACCTCTTGTGGTCGTGGGAAGAAGTGACTGTCTCCTTTTATTTTATTATCGTCATTATTATTTTATTCATTAAATACATTTATTTATTCATTTATTTTATTGTTATTGTATACGTATGTACATGTGTGTATGTGTTTGTATATGGGCTTGACTGTATGGATGTGTTGTACATTATGGATTTTCTAACATGCTTCTTCTTCAGATTTCATTTTTTCATTTTAATATCTGAACATTTCTGGAGAAGAAGAAAATATATAGAAATAAAGAAATAAATAATGTTTCATTGACATTAACTGACACAATAAAATCGTGACATCAGTGGTTCTCTGACCTTTAACCTTCTCCTTCACTCTAGGATGAATTTGCCTGAACTCCAGTGTAACCTCCACTGAGCAGATTTCAGGAAGC
>NW_019525199.1:234074-300361 GCF_002814215.2 Seriola lalandi dorsalis | reverse complement strand
GGGGGGGGGGGGGGGGGGGGGCAGACCAGGTGGTCTATGCGACATGAGGCATCCCTGCACAAAAATGCCAGGAAAGCATCCATCCATTTGCATCCGTCATTGCTGATTTTAGCGCTAACCTTTCAGAATTGACAAGTGAAAAGTTCAGCTGGCGTCTGACGGGATGCCATGCAGAGCGGGCTGCCGGACGGCGCTCTAACTGCTTTTGACAGGTACCGTGTGTTCGCCCTGAGCCATCAAACACGGGGGCCGTGGCAGGTACAGCCTGTTCCCTCACGCGCATCACGCAACGCCGCTGTGGCCCGTCTGGACCCGTGTACGTAAACAAACAAGCAGACTCACAGGAAAGCCTAAATGTCGCCTCAAACTTTGGACGATGACTAATCACACCTCACCGACGCAGCGGCCCGCAAACAGCCGAGCAACACCTCAGCGCCGACCCGGGAACAGGCCTATGGTTTGTATAACGTGGAGACGCCACGTCACGGCAGCTTTCGTAAATGCTGCCGGATTCGTGGTGAGATGTTTGCCAACGCATGAGACACCGGAGCAGTTAAAGAATCCACTTCTAAACCCACAGCAGGGACAGAAAGGCCAGTAGCCTTAAGTCAGCGGTGTCATCTAAATCCAATCACAGTCCGTTTCAGCGTTTGAGCCGCCACGTCCCCGGCCTGCACCATGTCACCGTCCAATCTGACTTGACAGGTTGCATATGTGAAAAAGCCAATTCTGGCTGCTAGCAAATCTCGCAAATGTGCAAGAAACCACAAGCTAGAAGGGATTAGTTAAAATGTCAAGAGATCACTCGCCTGCTTTGGCCTCGTCCTCCACCGCTACCTGTTCATCCCTAAAAACATATATTTGACCAGGAGCCATGATTCGCAGCTGAGCGAATCTGTTCGAGCTACATTTTACACAGGCCGTGTGTGTGTGTGTGTGTGTGTGTGCGCATCAGTGTCAGTGTGCACGCCCCTGGCAGTCCGGGACATCTTGTGTCTGTCACTGAGATTGCTGAGCGCCTCATCTGCCACATGGGGCTGAGGTGACAGCTGAGTGGCTCGTCTTCAAGAAGACAAGTCCCTGTGTGTGTGTGTGTGTGTGTGTGTGTGTGTGTGTGTGTGTGTGTGTGTCTGCATACACACTCACAAGGGCATGAGACTATCACTATCCTTTCCAACATGGTCATGGATTAGAAACATACTGATTCTTTAATAGTTGCTGCAGAAGCAGAAACGTATATTTTGCTTCTGCTGTTTATTATTTGTTTATTTCGTGTGTGTGTGTGTGTGTGTGTGTGTGCGTGCGTGCGTGCGTTACACATCCCTCCTCCACTCAGACTCGTTCCAGGTCACATCCCTGTTTATCCAGAGTCATAGAAAATTTGAACCATTTGTGTGAAATCTCGTCATAATTTCTTTGTGAAGTTTTGACTAATGGCTAAAAAGTGTTTTGTGACGTCACCGTGACCTTTGACCTTTAGCCACCAAATTCTAATCAGTACATCCTTGAGTCCAGGGGAATGTTTGTGCCACATTTGGAGAAGTTCTGTCGAGGCGTTACGGAGATATCGTGTCCACGGCAACGAGACGGAGCGACGGATGGTAAAAATGAATTTCCTGGTAAATAAAGGGCTGAACCAGCATCAGCGAACAGGAAGGTCGACTCCGACGTTTTTCTCTGAAGCCCGTGGTGCTGACGGGGACGGTTCAGGTGGCGATCAGCTATTACAGCATTCCTTCAGTGGCGGATGATGCGTACAGTCTCCAGTGAGCGCCTGGAGCATCCATCATCCCGTCTTCCTGATGATCTCCATGAACTCTCCAGCATTCCTCCACAATCCCCTTCACATGCTGACGGACCTCAGAATTAAAACGCTTCAATAAAGGGCAGCAGCATGAGGCTCCTGAGCCCGTCATTAAACTCGGAAAGATGCCTTATCAGTTGTAAGTGTCTTTTTATTGCCTGTTAAAGCCACTTATTGTCGGACTCACTCACGCAGGGCACGACTGCTCACTGTAAAACATGCCGATGGAAAAACTCCGACGTAAACGTAATACCACCTTTGGCAGGAGGACTTTTCAAGTTCAAACTTTGATCTCGGTCACAATAACACAACAGGCCAGTAAAACGCCGTGCTGTGGGCTCAGGCTGAGGCGGTTAAGAGTTATGCGTGTCTGGGAATGCGGGCCGCGCAGGTATCTCCAGCGCTGGGCCAGTTTAAATAAGAAGGAGCCGGGTTTACGCCTCCCGTCCTCGCAGTGGGGCGCCGCCCTGTGAGTGCGGCACAGACTGAATGAGATAATGTGTCTGGGTCCATGTGTGGCGTGTTAGGAGAATGTGAACACGTTAGCACAGCTGCATGGGAGAGAACATGTGAGAACACGTCACGCATTGGAGCACGTGTGTCCGTGTGGAAACCGTTAGCACGAGACACATGGTGTAAATATGATGAGGCGTTAACACGAAGAATTAACGCAGGTGAAAATGTGTTTAGAGAGAAATAAAACTGACACTGTTAAAATAAGAAGCAACTCTAAAGACTCTAATGCAACACCTGAAATTTAGACTCCTCCCACTGAAGTCTGAAGAAATTATTACACTTTTATGAAACATAACATCAACCCACAGGGGAAAGAGCAGCGTGGAGCATCAGTGTAAAAGTTTAGATGTTAATTCAAGCTGTTAATAATAATAACTAATAATATATTTACAGTGTTTATATGGTTAATTATTCATTTTATTATTTATGTCCAGTTAACTATTTACATTCTATTTACACTCTATGTTTATACAATTATTATTTGCATATTTACAAGTTTAAATATTTACATGTGCATCTTTAAAAACAGTTTTTACATTTTACAAATTTAGCAGATGCTTTTATCGACCAAGTGAAAGTCACCAGCTAAAGTGCAGAGAAAAATTCTGTTGTCATTCGTCATTATATAAAATAAAAACTGACCTTTGACCTTTGACCACAAAAATCTAATCAGTTCATCATCGAGTCCAAATGAACATTTGTGCCACGTTTTACTGCGGAGGAATGAAAAAACAGACGGCAACAAGCTGTTTCCATAGTGACGTGACAGCGTCGGTCAGCAGGCTGCAGGAGCGGAGTTCCACTGGGCTGAACCAGAACTCTAACAAACACTTTCCTGGTACAGATCACCAAGATCTCCTGCATCATTACTCAGAAACTAACAGGGAATTCTTTTTCCTTTGTAACTGACCGTCACATGACCATCCAGCAGGTGTCTGAGCGTGTGCGTGTGAGCGTGTGCGTGTGAGCGTGCACGTGTCCTTGAAGAGCCTGATATCTCTCTGACAGAGTGCTGCAGCAGCATCTGTGCTAGTCTGACATGCTACGAGGGCTAGCCGCATGGCTTTGACAGCCATTAGTATCAGTGTCCCCATTCTCTCAGTGGTGTAATGGGGTTAGCTCAAAGAACTTTACAGGCCCCCGGGGCTTCTCTGGGGCCGAGACCGCCTCAGCCACTGTAAGAGGAGATAAGGAGAGGAGGAGCAGGAGACAACTGGAGAGGAGGAAAACAAACACTGAGGATTAAGAAGAAGAAAAAAGGAAAATTAAGAAAACGCTGACTATAATCTCAGATGTTAAAAAAACTGAGTACGTTGAACTCAACAACATAAACTCAAAACTAATCAAATCCAACACAACAAGCCAGAATAAACGGTAAGTGTGGGAGGATTAAACATGGAAGAAACATCGAATAAAGAAGTTTTTAATCGACAAACACAAAACGTGTCGGAGAGGTCTGAGCCGAGCTGTCGCTAACGAATACTCGGCTTGTGTCTCTGATAACTTAAGATCCAGGTGTTCAAGAGGTTTTTACCTGCAGCTGAATTCTCCACAGAGGCGTCTTCTTCTCCACAACAAACACACCAGGGGATTAAAACCAGCGGAAACAGCAAATAAGGCAATTTCACTTTAAAAGTAAGTGGAGAAGTCTGAGCCGAGCTGTTGCTAACGTTTACTCAGCGTTTTTCTCTGATAACTTGAGATTCAGATGTACGACGACTAAAATCCTTCATCTGGTTAAAATATACAGATGAAAATGATGAAAATGCAAAAACTGTTTCGTAAATATATGGTTTAGAACTGGATAAAAACTCGATTCTTCAGTTTTTAGACGTTTAAATGCAGAACATTTGCATTATATTTACCTGTCCACTGCCGTATACCTGCTCTGGATTCTACCAGTGTTGTTGGTCTTGGGGGGCGGAGCTTCTGAAGGAGCAGTACGGTTTGTTTTGTTGTTGAGCTCAAATATCAACAGTCTTTCTCCAAAATCACTGAACAATTAATACATTTTATAAATTAAAGATGGAGTTTTTCCCAACTGTATCTACATTTAAGTACCAACAGGAAACACTTATTTTGTACAAAAAACTAATTAAAATCATAGTTGGTGAAACAGTATTAGAAGATTTCTAAAGAGTTCTATAAAGAAACTTTGGGTTTAGATGAAAATAAATCAGGATATTCAGGGTTAATATCGTTTCATCCTCCAGTGACGCAGATTTACTTTGGTTCAGGTATAAGTTAAAGTGTCAGCCGTCACCTCCATCACCCTCACCCAGCTGATCCTATAGCAATCACAATTATGACAAGATGTGGGCGGAGATGAACTCCAAGCAAATAAACAACGGCTGTTGATTTGAGCACATAATGTGCGTCTTCATGCTTGGTCAGCTCCTCGGCCATAACTAGCTTTGGCTTCCTCGTCCCTCCCCCTGTCGCTCTCTTTGTTTATCTGCTTTTAATAGTAGAGCTCTTTTGTCTCTCACGGTGAAACCAAACACGGCAGGAACTCTAACACGACCTTCTTCTTTCTGTAGAACATCCACCTGTACCTGAACAGCAGCGCTCACACAAACCAGAAAATTAAAAAAATAAATGGGGTAAAACAGAAGAAGCAATGCCCTGGAAGCTGACAGAGGTGAAGCTGACAGCTTTGGCTACACTGACACTGACAGAACAGGTTAGTGAAAGCTTCATCGTGCTCTGACAGGAGGATGTGGAGGAGTAAAGGGGAAGAGAGGTGGGAGGCGGAGGAGGGGAGGGTAGACTCAAACTTAAAGGTCAACTTTATCTGCTAAGGACGGAGCAGACGCAGCAACATCGCTTTGGGATTTTTTTTCACGGATCACCAAAAAGGGATGCTCTTATTCGGTGTGTGTGTGTGTGTGTGTGTGTGTGTGTGTGTGTGTGTGTGGACGTCTGTGAGTTATATTATTTGTCTTCACGGTATCTAAAATGTTGGAACTCGGTCAAAATCAATGAAGTAATGGACATCTTACAGGAACTATTACGACATGCAGCTGTGAAATTATGACTTTGGTGACGATGTTATTCTCCCAGTAATATCTTTTATCTGCTAACAGGGAGATGCTGTGGTTTCTTTACCAACTTCTGCTGATGTGTTTGTTTGTTCTTAAAGATTAAATGTTCTTTAACCAACGTAAACAGAGGTGGAGATAATGCAAAGCCTTTAGAGCAGCTGGTGAGTTCCACTGGTTAAGATGCCAAACACAACTGATCTGGGACAGTAAATGATGCATTAGGTAACTCTCCTTTTCCAACAGGAACCACTTCCTGTTTTGGCTTAGATTTTGCAAATTACTTCAATTTAAAATTTCAACAGTCATAAACGAGGAGGAGAAGAAATGCTGAGGATTAAGATGAAGAAGAATGTTCCCTCAACGCCTCACAAGCGGACCATTGGTAGATACCACAATAAAAAGTAACGATGTTCCCTCAACGCATCACATGCAGGCTATCGGCAGTTACTACAAATAAACTATGTTCCTTAAACGCCTCATTAGCAGAGCATCGGTAGAGGCTACAATTTAACAATGTCCCCTAAACACCTCACGAGCAGACTATTGGTAGAAACTACAATTCACAGTAACGATGTTCCATAAAGGCCTCACATGCAAACTGCCAGTAGATACTACAATTTAACAATGTCTCCTAAACGCCTCACATTCAGGTAGACTCTAGCTAGGCGGCTGCGCACAGAGAAGCCAATAAAAAAGCCAAAAAAAATGAATAATAATCGATTTTTTCTGCGAAATCAAACTGTTTCCTCTCAACCCAGAAGCAAATGTTCCATGCCTTCGAATCTTAGCAGTTGCGTACCTGTTTATTCTACTTACCTGGAGGTCTTTGATGTTTGGGAAGGGAATTCCAATGGTGACCACTGCCCTGGCGTTGTCATCTGTGAAGTCTAGTCCTTCACTCACTTTTCCCCTGCACACAGCAATCAGCAGCGCACCGTCTACAACGAAGGAATCACGACGCAGTCAATGACGAGTAACAAACAGCAGAAATCACAACAAGATGATGTCGGCTTTGGGGCAGTTAGTTCAGATGCAGTAACACCACTTACATTTCTAGCAACAAATCAATTCTTTTATTAGACTCGAGACCACTAGACGATCAAATTGATGCATTTCAGCAGAACCAGTAGTTTGGTCCTAAAAATCAGAGATGTTGTTTACCAGTCTTACCTCTTTCCTCGCAGTATTTGATGGCGTCGTAATAAGTCTGAAGCAGTTCGTCAAAATCCCCCTTGCCACCTCCGCGGGGCTCTGTGATCACGGTCTTCTGTTGTTCCAGCTTCTCCCACAGACCAGTGTTGACCCATCGATCCCGCAGCTTGTCCAGCATCTGATCAAATCACAAGACGTTTCATGTTGTAAATGCAGATGCTTTCCTCGCTTTTGAAACTGTGGTTGAGAAAGCAGACTGACTGACTGAGGTTATCCTCCCATTGTTCATCTAGCTCTACAATGAGCTTGACATCTTTTGTACTTTAGTGAAATGTCTCAACACATATTGGATGGATTGCCATGAAGTTTTAGTACCAATGACCTTGGCGCTTGGTAAGACCCAAAACCAGGAGGGCTGACAAAACCAGACAAAGAGAAACCAGGAAGTTATTTGGACTAAACCTCTACCGAATGATGGAAGTATCAAGAGAGAGGAAGGAACAGGTCATGATCGAAGGCCACCACCTCATCTGTCAAACATGGCGCTGGTTCTGTTATGGTTTGGTGGGCTGCCAGTGGAAGTGTCACACCGGCATTTATTGACGATTTCACTGCTGTTGGAAGCAGCAGGATGAATGTAGAGGTCCACTGGAGCATACTGTGCTCAGATTCAGCCAAACGCATCAAACCATCAAACCTCATTGGGCGACATTTCATCATTCAGCAGGACATCGACCCTAAACATACGGCCAAAGCAGCCAAAGAGCTTTTCAGGGTGAAGAGGTGGAATGTTTTTGACTGGCTGAGTCAGTCACCTGATCTCAACCCAATTGAGCCTCATTCCACTTTCTGAAGAGCGGAGTAAAAGGCAGAGACTCCACAACACGCAAGAACTGAGAGTGGCTGCAGGGAAAGACCTGGGAGAGCATCACCGGGGAAGATACAGAGCGTTTGCTATGGGTCAAAGACTTCAGGCAGTCATTGACTACAAAAGGAATTGCTTTTGAATCTCCAAACTTTGGATGGGATGTGTAAAAAAGGACTATATCTTCCACCACTCACATTAAAGCTGAGAGTTGGTACTGTAATGTAACATCCACCATTTTAATTTCAAATTAAATGTGCTGAATCGCAGAGTCTGAAAGACCAAAAAGTATTCAACGGTGCAAATCCTCCTGGTCCTGGACTGTACTTCCTCTCACGCAACACTGTAGGTCAAGTAGGCAACTGTAAGACGTGGCACTGTAACACATTACAGACACTTTTACAAGTCTGAAACAAAAAGCTTGCAGGAAGCATTTAGCCAACCATGTTTGCTCCTGTGTCCTCAAACAGCACGGATTTCTGTTCTTTACTTGCACTTAGAGAGCTGATGTGTTTAAACCCCCTCTGTAATAAAATCACTGTTGCTGTGCTATTGTTAGTACAAAAAGTCAGCGGCTCTCAGGGGAGGCACATTGATCTAAAAGCCCTCATTCTAACATAGCCCCACTCATGTCTGTGCTGTGCAGATTATATCCTTGAATAAGCATGGCCTCGAAATCAAAGAGCAGCTTCACTGGCTTGGAAATGTGTTAGAAGGGTCAAGTAGAAGTTCTTCTTGTAGTCAACAGAAAACTTCTCAACGGGGTAACAGTGTCAAGCTGTAAAGTCTGAACCAGATGCAGATGGGGCCATAAAATAAATGGCAGGAAAGTCGGGAATATTCACTGGTACCTTGTCTCACCTGCACGAAAAGCCAACAGCTCAAGTGTTTCTCACAACACCGGTCAAAGCTAAACAGAAACAGCGAAGTCAGACGAGGAGACGAGACAGTAAGAGAGTGTTGATAGTTTCTTGCATGCCAGTGTGATGGCATCATAGTGGTGAAATGAAGCATGGGAAAGATTTAATCAGGTTGGTGCGTCCTAAAGCAAATGGGGCCAGGACGCTTGCATCAATAAAACATAGCACATTCACTAAATATGCAGTGTTACATCGACAAGGACCCCCTCGAATTCAGCAAACTGTTTGTCCTGCAATTGCTTTTCAGTGCAATCTTGAGCAGGAGATGAATAATTCATGTTATGTACTTAAGGCAGATCTACCACTAAACAAAACAGCCATTATCTGCCAGGCTGCACTTGGAGAGGAGCCGATTCCACGAGGAGAAGAGCACTGAGGAAAAGTGCTCTCACAGATAAAACTGACGCAGAGTCAGTAAAGACAGAACCGCGGGTTGTGTCTCTAATCTTGTCTGAAGAACCTTAATCGACAGTACCAGAGGTATCTAATGTTGTTAATCATTGGCAGAAAATGTTACTACATGTATATTTATCATTTAATAAGAGGAAAAACCTTTTTAAAGCTGAGGTGAATGGAGTGAGGACTGAACACGGTAGACAAATGCAGTCATAAAGAAAAATCTGGGATTATTAAAGACCAAACGTTATTTGTGAAAATTGTTGTGATGATCAGAGATGTGACTCATCATTTTCCAGTAATTTATGATGACTGACAGCTCGTTCACAAGACCAAGACCATCCTTAGTGGGCAGCAGTCTGCCAACATACAATGTAAACATGATATCCACTCTTGGATGTCAATATCTACCGTTACCTTCCTGTCTGGGACGCAGGCTTTTCAAGACATGCTGCATGTTGGGGGTTTACTGAGTCCGTACAGCAGCATCCTCTTCACCTGAAATCACCACAAACACAAAGTCTTCCCCTCCCTCCACCCGAGTGTCCACGACGTCGTTGTTCTTTGGCTTAAGGTGCTTTGGGATAAACAAAGTGGACAGTCTATGACTAGCACAGATATAGAAAACGAGGCATCACTCGGGTTCAGATGTGACAGGCCGCTGCTCCCCATCACATCAGGGTTTTTTTTCCTGCTGCAGGACATTGAGGACTCAGTGGTGCCCTCTCCTGCACCACATCCAGAGACCCCAGGTAGGCCAGATACTCAACAACCTGTCAATGCATCAGCACAAAGACCCATCTGAACCTTCCTACCCGTGACACACAGTTGAATAGGATTCGGCAACCTCAGCCTCTCTAGTTATTCCACCATCAAGGCGGCTGTTTGCCACAGATGCAGATCTAAAGGAGTCTTTGAAGCACTCTTAGTCTGATCCGGCACCAGTTCGCCTCAGGACACCTCAGCAAGAGACGTGGTTCACGACAACTCCGCTTCAAAGCTCAGATGGAGACACAAACTCCTCCACCATAAACTGGAAAATCTCAAAGGTAATCCCTCCACCTTTAAGATGCAAAAAACATTCACCGTTCATCCAACCAGGAAGCTGCTTCCCACTTCTCCACGTGTGATGCTGCTGTGCTGCCGTAGTCCACTGAAGACAAAGTGTGACTGAAGTGGTTCATGAAAGATGACGTTCTGTACAACATTGAATTATCTGGTGATGATCATGTGCTCGATAGTCACCAGTCTCTCTTTCACTGCACACCTGCCAAATTAACCTCTCATATCAAATCAACATTAATACCAATCTCCTACAGGAGATGTATGAACAGTGTAGAAGCTGGTTCAAACCGGTTTTGACCCACTCATATTGGACTATGTTGGGAGGAAGGTTGCAGACTCAGGTCGGCCCAACCATCAACAAAGGATTAAACTCAGTGTCTGAGAAGAGAATGACGGAGTCTAGAAACACTGGTTTCAAATGTGAAGACGGGGGAACGGTGCACAATCTAAAGCAACGCAAAGTTAACACACTAAATAATACATATTTTTATATCTGGTTTAGTATTAGTAGTGATTTTGGTGGTTGGTGATTTTGCCTCACTTTCCAGGTGTTTGTGCTTCATGCCACGTACATCACGGGACTGGTGTGATAAATGAAACTGGGTGGATGTAGGTGTGTAGCGGAGCGTGTGACTGTGCAGTCAAACGGATCTTTAGCACCTTCAGCAAAGGCTTTCAACCATGTGAGTGTTAGACGCTCAACAAAGAAATTACAGACAGAAAAATTACAGACACAAGCACCTTCGTGAATAATTTAAGGACAACATCTGATAGAGAGTTTAGCTGCCAGACTGAGCTGAGCTATAAAATGTCAATCTACAGCCTCAACCACACACCTCAATAAAACAGCAAAGGCATGAAAACAGACGACAGCAAATATTTAAAGAGAAACAACATGAAAACAAGTCGGCAGCTTCTGCACCCTATTAATTACATTCCACAGCATGTTAGATATGTACATGCAAAATAAATAATATACAAGACAAAGTTTTATCATAAAGTTCCAATTATGTTCATTAAAAAAAGAATAAATTACACTTTGCTTTATGGCCATTGTATTCTGTAGGATACGTGTCTGAGACTCACTCTGAATTTCATTCATTAATCTTTCTGTTTATTTATATATTCTAAGGTGCTTCGCTGATATGTCCTTTTATTCTATGATTATTTTCTTTTAATAAACTCTGGTTATTTATTTCTACCTTTACTCAATAATATTAATATCCAATCTTTCATTTATGGTTTTACTCACTTTAATAAAACTCCTCTGTTTTAGTATTTTATTATTTTATCTCTCTGTCTTTATCTTTGCTCCAGTCTTCAGTGTTTCCTCACTTCCTGTTATTGTTGTCTTATTTTTATAGTTTTTATTTCTTAGTGCTCTGTGTGTAAATGGGTTTGACTGTGTGTGACACTGTTTGTATGAAAAGTGCTATACAAATAAAGTCTAATTGATTGATCTCTGATCATTCTACTCGTCTTCAATTAGAAGTGAATCTCTCTGTTTCCCACCACTGTCAGTCTTTAACAAGAGATCCATTATATAGATCTCATATTAATGGGAATGAGCAGGGTTTAGCACGTCGCAGGGCACAACAAAGTGTGAATAATTTATTGTCCTTTCTAGGCACGGTGGGTACAATGCTCAGCCTCTGCTGGTGACACGGTAAAGTGGGCCAGATCTCTCTGCCAATTGGGACAGGGTGGTGAAACAACCAGATCGAGGCAGTGAACTGTAGTCTTCTCGCACTTTTACACTTTCCCTTTCTTCCCCCCACTTACTATCTCCCCATCTTTCACCTCCTCTGCATCCGGCCTCCCTCCCTCTCTCTCCTTCCCCGTGTCCCCGGTGTCAGTGAGCTGTGTGGCGACACGCTGCAGCTCCTCTAGTGCCTGCTGAATTATGGAAGCGGTTTGGAGGCGACGGCATTAATGAAACATGGAGCCAGGAGCCACATTTCGCGGTGGCGAGGGGAGACGTGTTGTTGCGGTGTAAATTATTCAGTCCCAAAATATCACAGCAACCATCACGCCAAGACTGGTGGCAAGAAGCCACCTGCCACCTCCGGCCTGCCACTCTGCCCCCGTCCTCCGCTCTACACATCGCTGCCATGCTGACAACGCCACGTGGCGGGAACGCTACCTGCTGCCCAGAGAGGAAGACAATCACCGACGTGACTTCATTTACTTCTCCTCGAAGACGTGTGTTCTTCTAAACTGAGCCGAATATAAACATCACTGTTAATTCAATATAAACATCCCTATAAGGATTTTACATCATGCAGATTAATTATTAAAACTGTCTCTTTTACAGTCACTTGTGAAGCTGTGATAACTGTCAGATTGTCATTGTGATGTTAGTATTGGTTTTAAAATACAGGGGTTTATTACTTTTACTGAGAAAAACTTCTGTAAAGATTTAATAATCTAAACAGATAACGCTGGAGATATTTTATATTATTGTTAAGTGTTTGTTCCAAAGCATTATTTTAATAAAAATAATAATAAACCTGTTTAAATTTGTTTCACACCTTTTATAAGAGAAATGGTGCTTTAAAACAAAAAAACATAAAAACAACAGGTTAAAAAAAAATGTATGTAAAATTAGATATAATAATAATAATAATAATAATAATAATAATAAAATAGTAACATAGTAAAGAAAAAAAAATGTTTAAATATGAGGGCGAGTCAGTAGCTGAATGGTTAGAGCCAATATAAAGTGGGTGCATAAGCCCTGAGCAGGCGAGTCCACAATAATAATAATTTATTATTATTTATTTTTTATTTATTAATTATTTTTGGATGTTGCGAAATGAGTCAGAACGATCGTTTTTTCATTTAAGTTTCACTGAAAACTAATTTTGTTGAGTCTTTATCAATCAAACATGTTTCCTTCACGTCTGGAGAATATAATCTTTAGGTCGGGGCGTCTCTGTAGCACCACAACACTTATGGTGCTAACAATGCTAATGCTAACAATGAGACATATGAATTTTTCCAAGGGGATAAATAAAGTATTTCTCTATATTTGACCTTTATCAAAAAAATTGGAGCTTCTGTGATTTGAAGATTGCACGTGACCATGTTGTGGTTTTAATTATATTTTGATTAATCGTGCATCTCTAGTTTTCAGGTAACGAAGGAATGTGTCACCCAGTGCAACTGAGCGGAGTCACTGATCTGTCTCTGGAAACACTGGAGCTCTACGGCTCAGAGGAATGAGATATGTCAGGTGTTGGACATGCACGCACACGCACGCACGCACGCACGCACGCACACACACATTAGCAGGATCAATTCATTAGTCTTAGTCTTTCCACAGGATTCTTTTTTCTGACTGTTGGTCGAATGAAAGAAGAAATTTACAGATAAAATCCTGCAAATTTTTTCACTGTTTTCTCAGAATTTTTTTTTTAAATTAAACAATTTAGTGATTAATAACCTGCAGATGAATCACTGCAGCTCTGCAGACAGAAGTGTGGTTGAAGGAGGAGGTATCCAAAGTCTGAAAATGTGAGGCAGCTCAGTCAAACAGCAGTAACCCTCAAGTTTCCACTGTAAAAACTCATATAAAACATCACCTCAGCTCTGAGAAAGAATCAGGAAGTATATGCCACACTGAGCAAATTGACCCATGAATCTAATATGCTCCCAGACGCAGACAGAAACAGTCTCGCTCTGAGATAACAGTACTTGAGGAGCTGTGTGATTGGTGCTTCGATAGCCCTGAACTGCTGAGGACGGTGCGTGCTGGTGGGTGTTCACCCCGCGGTCCGCTTTGACTTTGATTTGACACGCGCTCGGCAGAGACCAGGCGCCAGCGCTGGGTGCGTCTTCACACAGACAGCGAGGCGACATCACCTAATGGCCCTTATCTCAATCTCCTTTAAAAGCATCTTGTAGTCCCTGCCATTTTTTTGCTGCCACTTCTGCTTTTTTTTTTTTTTAATAAACCATCAGTCCCCCTCTCTCCTGTGGAGCGCTGGTCCGTTCCTCTGGCGGCTGGGACCAGACGGCAGGGCCCGCTGTGGGTTTAATGGGCATTAACTGGGGGGATGTTGAGGCTAAAGTGCTACAAAACCACAGCACTGGTGCAGGAGTGTGTGTGTGTGTGTGTGTGTGTGTGTGTGAGCATACTTTGTGTGTCCATGTGTCTTAAAAAAGAAATGTATTGAGCTGTGCGCTAATGCCCAACACTCTCCTGAGTTTTCTTTGCATTTATTTGACTGTAGTTGCCTGGAAATGAAAACCACAGCTACAGAAACTTAAATACTAAAAAGACTGTGGCTCCCAGGAAGCGACTCATTCTCACATGCTTTGGTTCAAAAGTAAATACTTTTTGGAGTAACATTTATTCTGACGTAGTGATCATATTTGGGACGAACATCTACAAGCATTAAAACACAATATTTATTTGAAGTGTAGCTGCTACAAAAAGCAACCACAAAGAAACAGTTTAAGCCGGACGCCCCGTCTATAGAGGACCGGTCCATATCTTTTGTTTGAGCTTGTTGATTTAATTATTTTTTTTGTCTATTTATTATATTATTTTATTAATATTTTTTTATCTCAATGCTCTGTTTTCCTGTTCTCTTTATTTTCATAATTGCATTGTAAAACAAACAAACTGAGAAGATGGATCTCTCTGTAAACGGAGTTAACAAAGAAGACTGATTCCAAATAAAGGAGAAGACACTGATTGAGCTGGAAAGAGAGACAGAGCTTCCTGCTGTGTATTTCTGACTGTGTGTATTTGTGTTTGTGTGTGAGGGCAGTGAACAGAGCTTTAAGAGACACCTCTCTGACCCTGCTCTCCTCACCGCTCCCTCCTCCGTTGTGTATGAGGGGCTGATAGCATCACCTAGACACACTGAACAGGGACGTCTGGAGATGACCTATCCTCTCGCTGTAGCCCGCACATACACAAAGATCACAGAGCAGACGGGACTCAGCGGCACCAACGAGGCCTCCACGGGCTCCAATTAATACCCCAGCCCTTCATATCCCCTCATCTCCTCATCTTTAAGAGCTGGCTGCAGATTAAATATTTATGCATCAGCAGAGAGAGAGACAGAAGACTCCTACACGGCTATCATTAATAAAAAAACATCCCTCAGCTCGTCGTCGCTGCTCTGCTGGCATCGCAGGCCGACAGAAAGGAAGGTAAAACGAGAAAACAACCAGGCCCCCGGTCTTCTTAGCTTTCCCTCACAGTTTGGATGGCGGCGGCGTCATCAGCTGCTTCGAGAGCGCAACTGGATAGCGAGCCAACACGGGCTGCGGAGGAACCAAACCGGCCATCACAGCGTGTGACATCATGAAACACAAGTCAAACACAGACTGCGCTCGCACGCCAAAGGCAAAAACTAAATTTGCCGAGGGCAAAACACAACTGTAAAGGTTTCAGCGTTTGACGTGTCCACTGAAAATGACACTGACTCATCAGAGCTCAGCAGAGGATCCGTGTCTGGCTTCCATGATAACATGTCTCTGCAGCTGATGCAGGATGTGAGTGTGGAACAATACAGCAGGTGATAGCTCATATAAAACAACCGTGAGCTTCAAACACTCACACTCGGCTGCTGAGACACAACGACAGAGCAGGAGACAAGGTTTCACTGCGCTAACATTTATCACAATGTACAACTGAAGATTTTACATGATAAAAAGGGGTGTAAGATATATTTCTAGAGAAGCTGTGGAGGATTCAAGGCTAGAAAATAATTGAAATGTATTTCTATAAATTGAATATTATTTACATATATAGTATTTTTGCTGGTGTGAAGGAGCTGGCTCAGAAACAATGAGTAGAGTGAGACTTCAGGGATTTAAAACATATTATTTATGTAACAAGAAGCAGAGAATTCTTCACCATCAACGTAAAAATGGTTAAAAGTCTCTGCTTTTATTGTTTAATGGATATAAATTAAATAAAGAGCGGTTCCAAACATGGTATATATATAGAAAAACATTAAAAAAAAGAACATTTGCTATTCAACTATTTCCTTCTTTACTGTAAATTACTATTATATATATATAATACTAAGAGGAAATAAATGAATCAGTGACACTGGTGATAATCGAAGCACAAACATCACAACCAGTGATAAAAGTGGAGAAAGCTTCATTTTTAAAGGGCTGGAAGTCAAAAACAGAAGCTGCGTTATAATATAAAGATCTGGCTGAGAAACAACGAGCAGAGTGAGACTTCAGGGATTTAAAACATATTATTTATGTAACAAGAAGCAGAATTCTTTACCATGGAAGTAAAAATGGTTAAAGGTCTCTGCTTTTATTGTTTAATGGGTTTAACTCATTATGTGCGTGGTTTCCAACATGGCGGCACAGTCCCCCAAAGACAATCTGACATCATTAAAAAACAACATGTGCCACCTGAACAACATTTAATTTTTCTCTTCTCTTTCCTTTTTTTAAAAAAACATTTTAATTACTATTAAAATAAAAACAGGGTTATAACGGGAAGAAAACGGGATAAACGTAGAAAACACGTCACGTTAAATAAAAAGCAGAGAATCGCTGCATTATGATAATATAAAGATTTTAAGTGATTTATTTTCATACTGACTTTAAACTCTGGAGTTTCCCACTGTCAGTGTGTTAATTAACCAAATTGCTGAACTGACCGGAGTCACATGTAACATGTGCAGTGTGGACAAACGCACAATGATAAATGAAATCCACTTTCCCCCGCTGTGAGCTGATGTGACAAGTGAGCTGCAGCGCACGTGAATTATTCATCAACAAAAACGCACAACAAACAAAGGGGGACAAAGTGTCTACGAGTGTGCTCTCATTAACTGAAAGAGGATCCACTTCTGCGAGGATGACGGCACTTAACAAGAACCTGACAACCGCCTGTATTGATCAGCGGTGATCTATTGAGACACACGACACCGGCGGAGGCCGAGCTTGTCACACTGGGATCTGCCGGGATCCAGCGGAGGCTTTGGAAACTGAAGTTAATACAAATACCTTCAAACAACAAAAGCACTGGACAGTTCTCCAGTTCGTGGTCTCCAGCGCCCCCCAGTGGTGACACGTGGAAGTGCACGGTCCAACAGCAACACTTCAACACAATGGCATTAATACTGAGAGTCAATGACAATAAGATCAAGGAGAAAGTAAAGATGTTCTAAGACGATGTGATCACCACTCCTCTAATGATGTAGACTCAGTGAGCACTTTATTAGGAACACTATATTCACACTGGTTAAAGCCTCTGTTTACTCTGAAAACAGAGAAGGAATCTGAGCGCAGTCTGATGAATAAAGCTTGTTTTGCACATTTCACTACATTTCCTTTTATCTCTATTTATTTTATTAGTGCAGTAATATTATGATTATTATTAGTATATTTTATCTTATTTTCTTACTTCTATTAGTATCTGTTTATCCTGAGTGGTAAGCTGCATCCAGAGTTTTCCACCCTCAGAAAAACCACATGAATTTCCCATGTTTTCCACATGTTTTCCACATGTGTTTCCTACATTTGATCACGTGTCACATGGTACCATATGTGGAAAACATGTTACCGCATGTTGTAACATGTCACAAATACTGCAGATTTTTAAAGTTTCAGCGTGACATTTGAAGGAGCGCAGTAATGTGAGAGCTGACGAACAACATACTGTGTACATGGGTTTATACATGTAATCCCATCGGCTTCACACATTACACCACAAAAATGTTCCGAAACCTCACGTGCTCACATTTCACCTGTGATTTTAACATGTTTTCACATTAATTTCACATGTGCAAAAAAAGTGTTTTAGACACATTTATTTTGTAGGAGTTTGAGTTGTTAATTGTTTTGTTGTATGATGTGATTTGTGAACCTGGACTCTTCTGTGCATCACACCACAAATACCTGACCCTGTGATGAAGAACATGTGACAGCCTGTTTCCTGTCTCAGCAGAGTGTGTTTTAGTCGTGTATTTACCTTGTAGGACGGCAAGAAGCAGAGCACACCTTTGGCCACGACCTGGCAGATGTGGAGCAGCAGGGCCCCCACCTCGTCCTGGAAGGTGTAGGTTTCAGTGTGCTGGAAGGTGGCGCAGAGTTTTCTGCCTTGTGGTCCTGCACCAATGGTTCCCACCCAAACCTGAAGAGAAGGTTGATATCACCAATATACTTCATATCATAAATACTCTCATGCACACAGCCGGAGCGGTGACCAAGACCAAACATGTCTAAGTCCAACAAACCAGTTGTGACATAATCTGCAACGTATTTAATGTCACCTCTAGCATTAGTCACTGGAGTGATGTAAATGTGGTGATTATTGATTAAACCCCTGAACAGCTCCATTAGACCAGGCCTGCAGATGAGTTTAATTACGCTCCAGCAGTTAGACTGTGACATCTGCTGGACAAAAGTGGCAGCTATACAGATGTGGAACAAACCACTGGTCACAGTTTCAGATTGGTTTCTACACCCTCAGATTTAATGTTCAACCTGCTGAAACAATCACGGCTCACAGACATTTCTACTCTAGTTGAACTTTGACCTGGACCAGGGATCCTGAACCATTTTACACATCTAAATCGATGCTTTTTAAGACCTCGATAAATTTAAATTCTTTTATTCAGACTTTTGTTTCTTGTTCTCCTGTAAACGATGTTTTAAAATAGAGGCAGAGGAGAATCTCAGGAGGAGAATATCAAAAGAACCACACCATTTGTTTTGCATGTTGGTAGAAATAACTATCAACTCCTATTACTGCTAAACATTTTCTAAATCCCACAACAGAATTTCATATAAATCTTTAGATGATCAGAAGGAGAACAACATATTTTTAGTGTTTTATGTCAAACTATTAGGTTAGCGCCACCTAGTGTGTCGGCACAACCACGTCTTAAAAATAAATTTGTGTCTGTTAACAAAGCAACAGCAGTGTGGAAGAAGTGACATGAAACCGCAACACCATAATTATTCTTGGCTTTGGTTTTTTCTTAAACACGCCATCTGCAAATTTAATACCTACAACAACTTTACGGTAAATAAGAGACATTCTTATTTTCCCTTATTTAAATTTTTAAGACTTTGTAATGACTCTCTGGAAACCTGCTGGACCAAAGACAGTTATACAACTCTTTCTCAGATGCAGGTTTCAGGAAGATTTCAATGAGTCCCGAGGAGAACGGAGGGAGGTTTTAACATCAAATCACAATTAAGAGTCACATCATCTAATTGGGATTATAATCCGGATCAAGCGCTCAATGTTCCCTGAGGCTCGACGACACGAGATACCCACCTGCGACTTGTTGATGACGTGATTGGCCTCCAGCTGGATGGAGAACTTCACCCCGAGTTCAGAGGAGAAGGAGCCCATGGGTGACAGGGTTCCAGATGTGAGCACGATGCTGTGCACCGACCCGCTCAGGTCGGAGAAAGCCTGGGAGACACAGACACAGACAGAATGAAGCTTCAATAAAAATATATAACATAAAGCACGGTGGCTCAGTGGAGGCTGAAGAACCTGGAAATTACATATTTCATATTCAGACCCGTCACTGTGGCCTACATGGTGGAGTCTGCCACATCTAACCTCTTACCACAGCCGGGTTGAGGCACCAGAAGTTGAGCGTCAGGACTTCTGTCTTCACTCGGGCGCTCTGGCGCTGTCTGTATCGAGGCCGCACCAAAAAGCCCTGAGCGTCGGGGACATCAGGTGGGAGCTGGTTCGACCAGGCGTAGGTCCTCTGCAGAGCTACACGGTAGTCCTCGGCAAACCTGCAGAGACACGCAGCGCAACAAAGCAACCGCTCAGTTCTTTAAACCACATGACGGTTTATCTGAAGCACCAGCATGACTCCGAGTCGTCTCTGACCTGCAGTTGTCTCTGAAGAGGAAATCCAGAACCATGAAGAGGTTTTTGAGGACAGTGGAGGAAGCGGAGCTGATGACTGGGACCTGCACCATGTCCTCTTTACCATTAACCAAACCAACACGCTCCTCCTTCTCCAGCACTGCCGCCAGGTTTTGCTATCACACAGAAACACGACGGACGACACGGGAGAACAAAACAGAACGTCTGACAACAAATAAGAACACGCGACAAATCACAAATATCACATAAATAAATGAGACCCAGCTGCTTCTTTTTCCTTTTCCCATCAATGACAAAGTGATTTTACTGAAGATGATGAAAGAGAAAAAGCTGGAGTAAATAAACGTTTGTGCCAAATTATGCCAAAAAAGAGAATTTCTCTCTGTGCTCCTGAGATATCACAATCAAGGAGCCAAACCCATGTTTTGTAACATCACTGTGGCCTTGACCTTTGACCTTTGACCACCAAAATCTTATCAGTTCCTCCTTGAGTCCAAAAGAACGTTTGTATGAAATCTGAAGAAACTCCCTCAAGGTGTTACTGAGATATCTTGCTCGTGAGAATGAGACAGGCGGACGAACAACCTGAAAGCATAGAGCCTCTGGACACAGCTGTCGCCACCGCGGAGCTTTAAAACCATCACGTTAGCGAGAGGGAGAAGCTCTATAACTTGTTTGTCTTGTGATATGTGATGATAATTTCCAAATATGTAGATTTGTGCCAAAAGTCAGATTTTACTTACTAACAGGAAACAAGCTACAGATTTCAGTAAACTGCCCTCGAGGACTCACACTCATCAGACAGGTGAGGGTTGGACTGGACATTTGAACTACGCTCATTCTACAGTGAAGCGGAGCTGCTAACTGCTAACTGCTAACAATAATAATAATACAATTCACAGCATGCATCAGATCAACTGAAGCTAATGAAGTCATGCTAGAAAGTGTATGGGTGTGGTAAACATGAATAGTCTACATGTAGAGCAGAGACATTTGGAGGGTGTGTTACCTTCAGGAGATTAAAGGTGCCTGCAGTGATGCCCAGGTCGTGAAAGATTCCCAGGATGTCCTTCCCATTCCAGACTTTACTCGCCGTCTCGTATCCTCTCTCACTCAGCAGGCCCTGGCTCTCCTGGATCCAGCTGCACCAAGAGACACGATGAGTAAATATCTACTCCAATCATGAACCACAGATGTGCACAAGCAGGGATGGGTAAAGACTTTAACTTTAATTTTAACTTATCGATCCGGTGCTTTAACGGTTCTCGTATCGGTACTTTTTGTCATTTTGTAGAAGAAAAAAACAAAACAAACAAAGAACAGAATTAACATTGCTTATATTCTCATATGTTCTCAATTAACATAAAAACACACCTGGCGCTGCAACGGGTAAAATACGAGCTAGTCCGTTGAAAACTGTGTGTAACGGACTTTCTCTTGGACGTTTCCAGAGATCGCTCGTGTTTCCGCTCTAACGTCTAAAAGACTGAACCACACTTCAAAACGTTCAGCTCTCTCCGCCGTGGACTCTAAGAGCTGCGTCTCTGTGTGTCAGAGAGAGGTTTCTCCTCTGGATTAGGAACCGTGAAAATGCATCATTCATAGAGGAAAGTCTTCAACAGAATCAGTTGGTTTTATGTAAGAAATCGATTTTCTTAATTTCTCAAGTACCGAGAGCAGAACCGATAAAGTTGGATCGATAAAAATGTGTCCCCGGAGCTGGTTTAATACCGGGTTTTGGTGCCCATCCCTACGCACAAGTGAGGTATTGAATCTCTAAGTGACTGACTTGATCAGGCTGTAGCAGAAGTTTCTGAGCGGTTCGTGTTTGGAGGCTCTGATTTTGTTCTTGACCATGCTGTCCAGCTCATCCTTGCACGTCAGCAGGTTGTTGCGGTCTAACGTGTAGCTGGCGCTCTCCCTCGCACAGTCCTCGATGTTGTGGGCTTCGTCCAGCACCAGGATCTGACCCGCCAGGTCGATCTCCATCTGAGGGAGATGGACAAAGAAAAGAAGGAAGAGGATTTAATCCCTACACGCCGTATAAACTGTGACTGTATCTCTGAACACTGAAGTGTCCTCACACTCTCTCTGATCATCGGGTCCAGCAGGTAGTTGTACGGGCAGAAGATGATGGCGGCGCTCTGCATCAGTTCACGAGCAGCGTAGTACGAGCACGAGCGGAGCCGTTTGCCCAGAGACACCAGGTCCTCGATGTCCCAGGCTTCACGCAGTCCACTGGCCCGGAGACTTTGGTGGTCCCGCATCCTCTGCACCCCATGGTAAAACCGGCACGACCTGCCCTGTAATACACATTTATAGAGAGGAGAGAATTAGATCAAAGTATAATAATAATATTACACTTCATCTATAAAGCCCCTTCTGAAACCATGTTAAAGTGCTTCACAGAGGAAACCAAAGATTCAAACAAAACCACATCACACTTTAAAAAGAGAAACCAGAAAAAACTGAATTGGATGAAATGCCCCAAATATGAATAAAAATTAATTAGAACAAAATTTACAAATATTGTGCAGCTAGGAAACTAAAACTATAATAAAATAAATCCTCAGATCTTGAATCAGGGAGTTCCCGCCATATATTTGCACGTATACAAGGAGCCTCTCACATACACTGAGTTTACAACCATCAGTGACTAATAAGAGAAAATATTCACATGTGAGAACCTTAAAGTGACAACTAAAAGACTCATAACGATTAAGTGAATAACATTGTCGTCTGACTGATTCAGTGAGAGGTTTGATGGACAAGAATAATATAAAAGGGAAACACTGAAGGCTTTTACATTTTTAGAAATTATCAACTAATAGCAACTTTGATTTAAAATAAATAAATAAATATTAGTATATTAATTATTAGTATAGTGAAATCTTCAGACTCCATCTTCCTTTTTATTCGTCAGTTTAAAATATGTGACATTAGACTTTCTTCCCCCAGTTACCAGAGTTGACACAGTACTTTAGAGACCTGCCTGTGATCAGGTGTTGCAGGTATTGTCGTGGTTCTCATGTCCTGACACTGACACACTGAATGAAAAAGACGTGTAAAGACGCAGCAGCTCATGTACCGAGCCCCAATTACTCTGTCAGCTGAGGTTCCCGCTTCAGACGTCCCACCCTGCTCTTTATGAGTCCAACAGCTTGAGGTGACACTGTCACACAAACACTGTACACCGGTGGACTCTGCGACCTCCAGACACAATAATAACCTCTGAATGAGGTGGTCTGCTTCTCACAATGACGCGCTAAACTCGGACACTGCGCCGACACTGAGCCCCGTCTGCTCGGTGAAAGGGGAGTCGGGGGATTAACGAGCAGCGCGGTTGGTTTAAGAAAGTCAGGCGTTAAAACGGAGGGAGGGCAGGTGTTTTGACTGATGCCTCCATTAGCTTATCAATGTGTATGAATCACTTTGTGTCTGTACAGCACGGTAACCCGACACGGACTCGACTAGACCCCGAGGTGACGACGACACAGAGCATCACTGACATCTCACTCCGACGAGGGGTTAGAACCAGGCCAGTTATTTCATATGACTAAGTTAGACAACACCTCCACTGACAGCTTAATTGTCCTCATTACAGTAGGCGCCTCAACTTCAGGACAGTATGAGGGGTTACAAGTGTCTCATGTTTCTAAAAAAGAAAATGGTCCTTGACATTTCAGTGTGTTAGAAAGACTCTGCTGCAACAATTGTGGATATTGTAGCAGGATAATTGCTGCTCTCAGGCGACATTATTGAAGGAAATTTGTCTGGTAGCAGTTACCTTACAGTCTGTGTTACAGGGTGACTGAATATCCCTGTAGTAAAGGTCGTTTCACAGTACGTGATGGTGTGTGGTCAAGTTAAACCCCGTTTACACCAAAATTAGTGAGTATAAGCGATTTTTTTGTAAACGTAGGTAAACTTGCTGAAAAGGCAGTTGACTCCTTGTACACTGCCGACCAAGTTTGCCGGAGACAACACACACGATGTCACCACATACAGTTACAGAGCCCGTACACGCACGCACGCACGCACGCACACACACACACAGATGCAGAAGCAGACAGAAAGAGACGGCTGCTAGCCTCCGTGCAAACTGGTAAAATGGACACTTCGATCGATGACTGTGTTTTTAAAACCTATTTCAGGGCTGCAGCTCACTCTTTCATCACCAAGCTCAGTGTACTCAGCACCGTGCTGGACAGGTGACAGGTGTGTTTGTGGTCTGAACGACATCACAGCTCAGAAAAGGGTTGAAAATTAACGTCTTCACCCAGGTGTTGTGTTTACATCAATGCTGAACGGAGCCGATAAATACCTGTGTCTACTGCACTTGTTGATCCAGACATCCACCTTTAAAACCTACAGGATGTGACTCTTTGATTTCAGTTATTCATGTGAATAATAATGATTTGTGTGCGTTTGTCAGTGTTCATCCTCACATCCTTGCCCTCCAGCAGGTCCTTGCAGCGTTCGTTGCGGTTGGAATGAGGCGCCACTTCCGGGTTGATGCAGGTGTGATCTCTGCTTGACAAGATGGTCATCGGCACGCTGGAGTACACGGTGCGTTTCAGCTCGTGGGCGATCTGGGTGATCTGTTTATGAGTGCGGGTTCCGAAGAAGATCTTAGGCATCTTCTTTTTGCCGTCTTTGTCTTTGTCTTTGTCCTTGTCCTTTACGCTCTCTTTGGCTGAAGCACACGGGCACCAGGAGCAGGGCTCCAGGGGCTGGACAGAGAAGAAGAAACAAATGTTGAAAGTTAGATTTCAGAACCAGAACTAGTCTGAGGAGCAAGGAGGACGGCAGCCCACCAGGCTGATTGATATCAGAAATTTACTGAACAAGAAAGAAATCTGCATTGTTCTTATTTATTGCTCCTCTGATTTCATTTCTTCATCCAACCCAGTGGGTGGGGGAATAGGCCTTCAGAGAAACTGGCAGACTCACAGTCAGACAGGGAAGTCAGCAACAGCTGTACAGTCAACATTTGCCTGCTTATAAAGATCTTCTTCAGCCTGAAAGTTCTGCTCTATCCATCTTTGGAGCGAAGTCGCTAGAACAACTGATCAGCTGCCGTCACACCCTCGTTACTGGGGCAACTGTTGTGTCTCAGGGAGCGCCCCTCATTGGAGAGCAGCGAGTGGTTGGACACCAACTTAACTTCAGGTCCAACAGAACGGATTCAGCTTTGAGACGAAGCAAAGATCTGACTTCTGCTGTCTGTTATAAGAACTGATGTCATTTTCTGATAACTCTTTTTATTATATTATTATTATAACTATTGCCACTAAGTTTGTTGACATTAGCAGGCTGCATTGGGGGGGGGGGGCAGTGAGTCACTCAGGAGCATAAACGTCACATCCTTTGAATTTTGACAGAAAATAGGCCCCTTCACATAGAAATCAGTCCACAGTTACAGGCAACTGAGTAAGTCGGAAAAAGGTCTAATTTTATGTCACAATCTGTTTACACTGGCAATGAAAAAAGTGATTAATACATGTAAATTGCTTCATATTCTTACATATAGTATCTTTAAACCACAAAGCTTGCACACATCTACATGGCATTCATAGCCTCTCAGTGTTTTAGGATTCAAAACATTACCAACTCATCACCATTACCTATTGTCTCAATACACTTTCTGAAAGACTTGTCCTGTTTTCTCTTGTGAAGTTTAAAGAACGAGTGTCCATAGATCAGGCGTGCGGTCTCTCTGCAGCAGATGACCTTTCCTCCGTACGAAAGTTGATAGGCGAAACCACTGTGGTGGCTGGGAAAACGTAGCTGCTTCATAATTAGCCGTCCAGTGACGTGGTGGAGTCTTTTTTCCTCCCGCTCACGGGTTAAGTGTAGCCGGCACCATTTATGAAACTGATCCTGCTTATGTGTTGAGTTCTTTTAAGTGGTGTACTCTTTGACTGTTCAGTGGCTCACATTCATCATCCGATCACTGGCTCCTCCAATCCAGAACTGGAAGTATAATATTATTGAAGATCTTTAAGTCCAAAATAAATCAATATCAATAGTAGAAGCAGCAGCAGAAGTAATAGTGATAATGTACACTGGTTTCACTAGTTTAGCTATTTAACTTAAGCTCATATCTTTTTCTTCAGTTTCATTTCCTGCACAATGTTTGTTACAAAGACCCTAATTTAGAGGAAATAACAGTAATCAGTACATTTTTGTAAAAAGAAAAAATTAATTACATAGACATTCTGTTTTAAAAATCCAAGTATTTTCCATGGCCGACAGGTAGGATCAAGTTCCTGATCAGTAAAACATCTGATTCTTTAAGGTCCAACGCTAAAGAATCTAAATATTTATCTCTGTTTTGTGTTTATTTTGACAAATTTATTTAGTGAAAACATGTCGGACATCATAAAAAGGCGTCTCAGTTATTGTTGATCCATCTGATCGCAGCATGTTAAACACAGGAGAGTTACACAATATCTTCTGCTGCTCAGCTCATTTTCACATCTTAATTTATTTTAATGATTAATTTATTAGCTACCACTAACATCTGTAGTATTTCTGGCTTCTTGCCCAACAACAGACATGAACTGAATCTTGATGTAGTGATTCATAACTGTCAGAGTCGAGTTTAATGAGATGAGTCTCGTTTGTTTTCATTTATATTCATAAAAAGGTGCCAATAATTGTGTTTGACTGTATATTTTATTTCACTACATGAAAACATTTTATTTTTTGTTGTTTTATAAGTAATATTTTATTAAATATCCTGGTTATACAAAATTGGTCCATTTGCATGTATTTCAGAAGATATTCTTAAAATTCAGTGGTGCCAATAATTTTGACAATGACTGAAGGTAAAGATAATAAAGGAGAAGACTGTCCACTAATTACTGTCTTTTAATTGGAGTAACAAGAGGTTGGTGACCTCCAGTGAAAGGAACCAGACCAAAAGGTCAGCACTGATATGTGCACCTTGTCCACAGTATTATCTTTAGACTTTGTGAAAAGTGTCTTGCCTCTTTCTTTAGAGATGATCATATTTTTGTCAATAATCAATAAACATTATTCACAAGCTTGGAAAAAAATGTTTATCCCTAAATTCCCTGCAAATTACCTGAATGATTCCAGGTAAGAATGAATGGTATGTGCTGTCACGCATCGCAACTTACAATGGGGATCAGAAGGTAGCACTTGTGACGACAGACGAGTGGCTCAGGTTACCCACCAGCTCAGATTTTCCAAGCATGTTTGCCCATCAAATATTACAATGTGTGATGGAGTACAGGCCAGAGAGGGCCCTTAGAGAGCCATCTCTCAGAGTTAAGAGGGATAACGAGCCCTGAGCCCATGTGAAAAATAAACAGAGGTGCTGCAGGGCCCCAACACCAGTTCAAGTTACCTTTCTCCTCTGGAACAGTTACGCTTCACAGCCTGGGCCCTGGGCCCGATCACCTTACCTGCTGCTGCCACATTAAATAGAGCCATCCAAATATCCTGCCCCAAGATGGCCAATAATTACTTATTCATTGGCAGGAGGGGGGAGGAGGGGTGGGCTGGGGCAGAGTAGAAGGGCTTGCTGATGAATAGAGGCCCTTGTCAAAAGCTGCAGCAGGAAACAGCTGACACAAGAGTATCCTTTTACGCGCCTGCCCCCCGAGATGCCAGGACAACAAGCTTTCAAGCTTGGCCCCACAGCCCAGAGCAGACACCCCCTGGAAAGGAATGCAGATAACTGGCAAAAGGGGCAAACGGGACACCAGCTCCTCTCGCAACAAGAACATACTGGTTCTTTCAGCGCAGAACAATTTCACTGGTGCTGCTCCTTGGGTGCCGTCAGCAATGACAATGCCTTCGCTTTGTCCGTCAGACAACACGTAACGTGAGGGAAGGCATGTGTCGGTTTACTGTAGAGTAAAGGTTTACTAAGTTCCTTAAGGTTTATAAGTATACCATGTTGACTTAGTACAGGTATACTAAGGGTGTTTTCACACCTGTTTTTTTGAGTCCGGTTAAACCGAACCCTGGTTTGTTTTCCCCCTTGGTACGATTCGTTGGTGCAGGTGTGAAAACAGTAATCACACTCGGGTGCGGACCGAAACAATCACACCAAGACCCTTTCGAGGAGGTGGTCTCGGTCCAGTCCCAAACAAACTCTGGAGCGGTTCGTTTTTGGTGTGAAAGAGTTCTGAACTCGTTTCGACTCCACTAGAACTAGAACTCACAATCTTGAGCTTGACGATTCCCGTAACCTTCTTCCTGTGTTTACTTTCCTGCTCCAGACAATCTGATCAGTAAGAGGGGTGAACGTTCTCACCTGGTTTGTAATGATGCATTTTGGTTCACTTGATTTTTCTGTGTGAAAGCAAACCAAACCTACAAGTTTACAAACTCATCAACTGAGTTGGACCAGATCAAACCAACTTTAGGTGTGAAAATGTCCTTTAGGTTTACAAGTACACTATATTGACTTAGTACAGGTATACTCAGTTCCTTTAGGTTTACAGGTATACCATGTTGACTTAGTACAAGTATACCAAGTTTCTTTAGGTTTACTAGGTTCCCTCAGGTATGATAAGTTCCTTGGGATACCGACACTGCCAGGTGTGAGTGTACGCAGTGGCTAAAGCCCTCTTGAATTGACAGAACAGAGGTCAGTGGTGTTACTGAACACCTCCGAATATTCACAGGTAGGCTTCTGTTGCTTTACTCCCTGCCAACACCTGATAGATGGAAATCTCACACTCCAGGGGGCCAGTCAGAGGGCACCGAGGGGCCGCAGGCAGCGGATCGCTTAGGTATCACTGGCGCCTCTCGCTGGATGCCAATTTGCTCCTCATTCCACAGCTTTCAGGGGCTAGGAATTCGTTCCAATAAGGGTGGGCTTCAATAGCCAGTACCTCAGAAGACATGACACCGAACACCCCCTCCTCCCGATATGACCGCACTGTGCAGGGAGGGACCGTGGCAAATATCTGCCCTCCAAAGCACCTGTTTATCCCTCGGGCGCAGTAACCAGCGGGTGAACCCCATTCAATATTTATCCCCGTGGCTTTCACAGATCAGCGGGCCGGGCGAGGCAAACCCTCTTAATTAAAACTGGAGCTTGCTTCAAAGGGCCCCATTCAGGCCGTCAGTCAGCACTCCCAGGACAAAAGAGCCCGGGTCATGTAGCTGCAGGGAAACCAGAGACGGATGCGCTTTTTCGACTTCACTTTCCCTCCTCCTCTTTTTCCACCTCCCCGTCATCCACAGCTCTAAATCCAAGCCACACACCTGGCAGGTTTAGATGCAGTTGCGAGAGTTCAGCCATTCTTGTGAGCTTTGCGACAGTGTTTTATTTGTTGAGCATGTGTAATGATTATGGGTAACCTGTTGGTCTTTGGGACCTGCAGAGAACTCAGGAACATGGATAATTCACCAGAAACCGCATCGTGATACCTTTAAGAACACGGTGTTACTTGATGCACCTGCTTTGGTTGCTTCTTAATGCGCCAATGGGTTGATACGAGATCCTACACCTAAACTTTCAACTTACAGCAGAAAACATTTCATTATTATATGTGATTATACATGATGGTAAACTGACTAAGTGCTAAACTAATGGGCAGATAAAGCAAGAAATTTGAGAAAATATAACTGGATTTTTTCAATTTCTGGCAATTTTAGACAAAAAGAGAAATTGTAAACGATCAAACTGCAACCATACAAAAATCTGATCTTTATGAAGGTTATATACAGGACTGTGCAAATGTTTTAAGCGCTTTAAATGCTTAGATTTTTATCCATCACAAACTTTTGCTCCGTCCTGTTTGTTTTGGTTTTGATCCAGTTTTATGATCACGTTAGAGACTATAGTTTGTGATGCTGTTAAATTGAGGTATTTTTTTATATTGTCTCTACACTCATTAAAATAAATGGGGTATTTGTATTAATGTGACTGTGGACTGGTGCTTTTGAGTCTGAAGGAAATTAAACTATCACTGCAGAACTTGTAAACTACTATAATAACTATGTGGTGTATTCATTTTTTATTTTACTATTTGCGTTAAATCTTTCCATAACGGGGGAAAAAGAAGTCAATCATTCATCAGTAATTTGCAGATCATTTGACTTCATACAAAAGACATGAAAATGATCACATGAATAAATACAACAAACAGTTCAAGTCACATGTAATTGTAAAACCTGTGTGGATATACACAGACCCTTGTTTACACGAATATTCCCGTTTCTTAAGGTGATATAGTTTAATATACTGTTTGTATTAAACTATCATTTATATACTTTGTTTTCTAAAACGAACATGTTTTTACAAACACACATTAACTACATGTTTTAAACTTTAACCACAGCCATGGTCAATTAGGTGGAGTATACCGCCACCTGGTGGTGATGATGAATATTGATTCTGAACCTACTGCTGACATGGTGAAACCATAAAATAAGACCAAGTCCATTAATAGCTGTAATTCAGTCTGTGTTTCCATTTAAAGACACTGAACGGGTTCAACAGACTTTTCCCACAGCAGATATTTGAACATCTTACAGAAGGACGAGCTTTATCAGCTAATAACATCTAATGATGCTTCTGTTCTATTTAATGTCTCAGTAGTGGACAAAGAGGATCTTTTCATTTTGACATGTCACTACAGGAAAAGCACAGGTGTAATTAATAACATTAATGATGGCTGTGGTTCATTAAGGTGTCCAGGTTACACATTAGTGTCTTGCTACAGAACTGAGACACATAACACAACATCATTAACCAGATTAGATACACCTGAGCTTTTGTCTGGTAAAAATGACTCCTGTGAAAAGGTTTAATATTTTCCATTAATATTCAACATTTTTAAAATAACGTTTTTTGGTTTCCAGTGTAACTGAACGAGGAGCCAGTTTTCTTGCTGGAGTGAGTGGATGATGATACAGGTGGACCATGCCTAAATATTCTATCCTGTCCATATTGAAGTAATCAATTAAACTATATCACTACAGCCACATCAAAGATGGTGTCAGTAGTAGATGAATAGTGTCACTCTGCCTCTCCCTCTGTGATGTACTCACACTGTATGATGAGAACAAACCAGCTGCAGGGTTGTTTGTCTCTGTCGACACACTTTGATCCGGAGGCTCATTTTCCAGCTCCGAATCATCATCGATGAAAATCACTCCCTTCTCCAGACGCTGCCTTTTCCGACCCTGAAGAACAAACACAAACTTTACTTCAACATTTCTGTGTTAGAACCGTCATTAACCACTGCAGGTATTACTATTCTTTATTTTTATGAGAATTTATACATCAAGCCTCTAAGCCATAAATGCGTATACAAAGCATCTATGACTACCTTGTGCTCCGCAGTGCGGATGCGTTTCCTGTCTGGCTGGAAGTCGTCGTCTTTGTTGGCTGCAGACTGGAACTTCTCAGACAGACGAGAGGCTATCGACTGTTTCCTGGGCTGAGACTCGTCTTGTAACGGCGCTAAGCAACACAAAACAAAAATGTTTGGATTAGAAACAGAAATGAAGTGTGTAAATGGCTTAGTGCCTTTATCTGTATCCTACAATCTCTTCTCTTAATTACAATTAGACAATGCAAAAACATTGGCACAGATAAAAATATCAAAACATTTTAGTCCCGCTAACCTGCCTCTGCAACATTAGCTTACTGTTATACTAACCTGTACACACCTATACAAACCTTGTTTGTTTGTTTATTAAGATCCTCATTAGCTTTTGCACTGCAGCAGCTGTTCTTCTTGGGGTTTATACAGGTTTGATGTTGACAATACAACCATACATATTCAGTGCTCATCACAACACAATAATGCACATAAAACAATACATGACACATAATAACAAGTGAGTCAACAAGCACAAAGAAAATAAACAAGCTCATCATTATCTAATAGATAATTATCATCCTACAAAATTGCATGCCCACGAATCTATACACAGAATTATACTAAGCAGTAATCCAACAGCAAGAAATATTAGTGATGGATGTTACTCACTTTGTCCAGGAGCTGGAGGCTGCAGCTGTGTCGTCTCTTTACACGGGGACTCATTGAGGTCCACAACATCGGGATCAACTGCTGCTGCTGCTGCTGCTGGTGTAGCTGGTGTAGCTGAAGCTGCTGTAGCTGCTGGTGTAGCTGAAGCTGGTGTAGCTGCTGGTGTAGCTGAGGGCCTGCAGGCTTTGTTGTGGCACACACACTGACAGACGGAGGTGACGTCTGACTTATTACAGTCTTCAGCACATTTATCTGACTGGCTCTTGTCGTCCCCTGTGCCTCCTCCTTCTTGTAGTTTAGCTGTCACCACACATGGAAACACAGATTCTTTATCAATTCCCTTAATGATTCCTGATCAATTTCAGTAGGAATAATAGTAAGTCTACACAGATTTTCAGCATCAACACGATCCAGTAGGAAAAACATGTGCATGTTAATCTGGTGTGCAAAAGCTTCACATTTCTTTCTGTCTTAGCCAAAGAAAATATCTTCTAAGCGTCCTGCCTGCTTTCTTCCTCTCCACCAGGACTCCTTCTTGTTGTAAGTTTCCAGCAGCATCGACACGAGTTTGACGTCGAATATGGGGTAGGTCATATTACACAAGATCAAAATATATTTTCAAACAAGAAAATGGCAAGAAAGAAAAATATGTTGGTCTTAGTGAGACCAGGCTTACCGAGCTGAGCCCGCTGCCAGCCCAGAGCAGAGCAGAGCAAGGCCAAGCTCTTTCCACTTCCTGTGGGACTCTCCAGCAAACAGTGCTGCCCATAGTTCAGCCCGCGTACAATCTGTAGACAAGGCAAACACAAGAGTATAAGACTATTTTGTCATGGGTTTCAAACACTTTCTGTAATAAAACATTTGAAAGCACAAATTTTTTCATCCGGGGGTCATAAAAGATGGTGGCATAAAAGATACTGAACCAAAGTTACAGAGGCACAAACATGGGAGAAATGTAACTTTATAAAAATGGGAATATAAGGCTTGTAGTTGTCACTTTTGTGTGGGAGCGCATAGGAACCAATTCTCCAATTATAGCTTTCAAATAATGTCAGAGTTAATTGGTCAAAGTTGCATGAAGACAACTAATGGGCCAATCACACATACTGCAAATAGTGTCATATAACTTCCTAACTTCATAATTCAGTTTTAGATTTTGATTTACAAATGTATTAATATTACATGGCTACTTATACTACTTATTTCTATAAATAACACCAGGACCAGACTGTAAGTTTCTGTTGTGTTGACAGTTTACTCACTGAATTCATCATGGCCAGCTGGGATGGGTAAGCCTTGCAGGGGAAGTGGATCTTCACCCCTCCGATGGTGTACTCCACCCGGGGTGTAGCCATGATCCTCGGCTCCACAGACTTATCCCTGTGTGTGTCCCTGCTTCACAGAAATATCTCTAAAAAGAAAACAAAAACAGGACGTCTGATAAACCTGATATGACCACATATTGGTGTAACGTTAGCCCTAGTTAACGTTAAACACTGCACTTGATTATCTCACAAGCTAACATGGTTAACACCGACTTAACTAACACAATTTAGAAGAATTTCAGTTTGACAAACGTTATTTTGACCTGTCTGTGTCACTGTCTACATCACACTTGACAGTCACTTGTTAGCTAGCTTACTTATTGCTCACCACCTAGCTTGAACTAACGCCAATGCTAAGTTGTCCACCGTTACTTTGATTTGTCGCTGGTATCCAGGTCCCAGTTTAAACTGGTAACACTGGACAAAAGAAAATGTTCTTACAGTATTTAAAACGACTCTGAAGACGAACCCAGGCTGTTTCCTTTAACTTTCCTCTCCCTATGATTCTTCCCGCTCTCAAAAATCACATCTGCGCGATAAACAGGAAGCCACGGGGCTTCCTGAAACCGCCTTCAAAATAAAATCCTGACTGTGAAACATCGCAGAATACGGAGTACAGCCATGTATTTTCTCTGAAAAACTTTTTTGGGTGAGTATAGACTTCACTCGACAACATTTCACTGGTGTATAAAGTCACCAATACTTGTGGGAAGTAGCAATTTTTACGCCCACATTTTGTCAAAAACACAACGGAAGTGACGTTAGTTAGTTAGTTAAACATCCGCATGGTCCCGTTCAGGTCAAGTGGCAAACTGCCGTGACATCACCTGTGTCCCCGAGGACACCAAGTACGCCCACCCGCATCATGCATAATGTGAAATACAGTTTCTTATGAAGCTTTGCTTTGTTGATGGTTTTTATGGAGCGTGAATTTTAACAGTAGCAGCAGCACAGTGTAGAAATCACAACACAATCTGTAATTAATCAAAGACTTTCTATGTTGCTTTAATCAACAACAAACATGATAGAAATGTTTAAATGTGTCCGTCCTTCAACAGTGACAACACAGGATCTAGAGACAGATACTAGAGTTTGTGCTTTTCTAATTTGTCTTATGAACTTACCAATTTTAACAATGAAAACACTGATTCACCAAAGTGACTGTTAGATTCATCATGAGGCAGATGGTAAATATGAAGAAACACTCAGTACAATTTAATCACAGAAGGTTTATTTATTTAAACATATTTTCAATGACAATAATATCGTAGAGATAGTGTTTGTGTGTTTCTGTCAATAAGTGTGTATGTGTGTGTGTGTGTGTGTGTGTGTTGAAGTAGAGGGCTGGGTTTGGTTGTTTTGAAGACGTCTCCTCATTCATTCTCTTTGGGAATTTTTTCACCTTTTATCAGCATTTACATTGCCATGGTTACTCGAATCGCTAAGAATAAATATATATATATATTTATATTGTCTGGGTTTTCTCAAGGCTGCGGGACTAGTTGCCCGCTGAAATTTCTATACGGAAGATGACTAAGACGAATAAGTATGCAGAATAATAAAATGCCTTCAAGGCTATTGCATTGCACATAACTAGAAAATTCCTGAAGAACTTTTGCTCTTCAGCTCAGGAGACAAAACTCTGATTCTCATTTCAGCTTCACTTTAGTTTCTATTTTGTTTGAAACAAAATATTCATATATTCATATTTGAAGAACATAAAATGAAGAAAATGTCTGTCTGGAAAAAAAACCTTTTGGGAAGATGAAACATATCTAGGTTCATTTGAAACATTACATATGATTCACTATTAAATGCTCACTGTAAACTTCTAAATTCAAAAAAGTGGTTTTGATCGTCACAAAAAAAATCAATTCACTGAGATTTTAGAATTTATTCACCTCAGAGGACTAAACACATGTCTTGCCTGCACTAATGTGAAGGGTGAGACTGAGATCTGGACTGCAGTATGTAAACCTAGTCCAGGTCTGGCTCAAAAACAGTGGTTTTGATGCGCATGACGTCACGCAGGTGAGAGTCACTTAGTCTCGTCCTCACGCGGCTCTTGTTAATGTTCATAACCGGGAATGTCCCTCTGGACCACGTGGCCACCGGGTGAAGACGGCACACAGCGTCTAGTGTCATAAAGTGGTATTACAACACATGCTCATTTCAGTAGATAACTCTGAAATACAACAGATGGAGATCTTGATCATGACATCATTGTGGCTGTTTCACACAATGTTGATAGTGTTTATTCATGTTCTTTGCCCACATTGCAAATTAACTTGCAGTTTTGACACTTAGTTTAAAACAAAGACACTGGCCCTCATTTATCATTCTTGCGTGAAAACAGGCGCAGATCTGAGCGCAGAATTGTTCGTACGATAGGATCCACGTGTGATTCATGAAACATTCGTATCTGACCAATCCCAGCGTACGAATGATCGGCTCTTGATCAATGCGGCGGCTGAATTCGATCGTCATTAACATGTTACGCCCTTAAATATTCCTGGTTCCGAGGCCCCGCCCACTAAGGTCAAACATGGAGAGAAGAGTTACTGGCAAAAAACGAAACTTTTCAGAGATGGAGATCGACATCCTGACATCCGAGGTGGCGCAAAATAAGGATGTGCTTTTTGTCAGTCTGAAGAGCGGGATCACAGGAGCTCATAAAACCGCTGTGTGGAAGAGGGTGACGGAGATGAGTTTGGCTCTGCAGCGCCGCCTCCTGCAGCCGCGCGCCAACACAGCTGTTTGAAAAATAAAAGAATCGTGTGTGTCCCGGTCACCTGGCCACCACGTTTAAGAGTGAGAGCTTGGCATCACAAATCACCTGCACATTTATAGAGTGGTAGTTTTTGCGATTGATGAATGCGTAATCATTCATGGATGGTGCCTTCAGACGCACGAGTGAAATCAATTGCTCCAACCAAATTTGGAAACCCAGCAATCTGGAGATCCCTGCGGTCTCTGAACACGCGCTCACGTCTGACACGCGCGTATTGTTCCTCCAAAACCAGTAAATCTGCCATCGTTATGATTTGATAACTGTCAAAGCATCTGTTTAAATAAGGGAGTGAGTAAACATCTGACCAACCACAGTGCAACAATGATTATCTCACCAGATGTTTAATTGTTGTTCCAGTTGTGTCACACCCATCGGAAAAAACAAAAAACAATTACACAATTTTGCCATGAGTTAATTTGCAAACACACATTTCTGCTTGTATTTATTATTGTTTCAAATTTTAACGTGCAATAATTAGATGTCATGTTAGGCTATTTAGCCTCTCATATTGTTTTATTGTACAAAAGAGTGGTATCAGTAAAAAACGTGGGCTTTATTCAAATTCAAATTTTTTATCTTGTTTTATTCGTTTTAAGAATCCGTTTTGATCTGTTCTATCAAAATGTGTATGTGACTGTTTATGCTGAGGTTTGTTTAATAATTATTTTCAGACTCAGCCAGATTTTGCTGCTGCACCGCAAATCCAGATTTGCGTACACGAGCTCAGACCTGACGTCAGATCTGATCGTAGCGTCCGCTCACGTCCAAATTGATAAATGCCGACGCTTGCGTGGAAACGGTCGTACGCACGGTTTTCTGCCGCACGTTCGTCTGATAAATGAGGGCCATTGAGCTTAACTTGACTGATATTGACACATTTGATGCATACAAAACATTTTGATTTGCTTTGACAGTATATAAATCTATGCTTGGAATATAAAATACAATCATGCTTTCCCTTATACTTACATTCAGTTTGTGACGTACAAACGTTTGTATTTGCTCATTTTGCTTTCAGGCCAGTAGATGTTGCACTGCTCACATGAAGCATAAAGATATAAACCCTTTGTGGAACCACTTCGCTGAGAAAGAAAAACCTCTGAAGCTGTGGGACTCACATCCAGCACCAGGCAGCTGATTTGTGCAAATAAAGAAGATACAACAGCCCATTTTACTCACCGAGTATTTCACTTACTGACTGCTCACACGAAAATTGACTAAAATTCACCTTTTTATTGGGCTTTGACTGAACACCTCCACGGGCTAACCCAGGTTAACCGGCTAGCTTGGTTAGCAAGGTGCATCTTCACCTGAACTGTGATATTAACAGGGATGCTAATTTTGCCTAGTAAAGAAATAGACTTGTACTTACCGGGAAAAAACTGAACCGCCGACTCCTCTGAGTGTCTAACAGAACAACTGGACGCCGAGCAAGACATTTTTAGGCAAACAACATGCTGGAGCTAACTTTGATGAACTGAAAACACAATGACAAATCAAATGTCGGACACATTGCTCTGACGTCATATCCGGATTATCAGGCAGGTGCCCCTGTGTGTCAATGAAGCAGTAGCCACGCACTAAATCCACCACTCTGTTTTAACGTCTATTTTCTTCTAAACAGGACCATAATTTGAAAAATGAACATCACGTTGTATTGAAGAAATACGTCAAACAAGCGATTCAGACCATAAACACATAACGAAAACCTTTACTGAGGTAACAAATCAAGTGAGCAGTAGGGTCATTTTCCTATGGACCTCAATACAATCGACTTCTTTTTGCAACCAGTGGAGTCGCCCCCTGATGGCCAATCAATAGAATGCATGTTTAAGGCACTTACGCATTGGCTTCATTTTCCAGCCCCAGCGCTGACGTCCATTTTTATATACTTATTGATATATATAAATTGTGTGGTTTTTTTCAAAGTGCCAAAATGTCGATACGGAAGATGAATAAGTCGAATAAGTATGCAGGATAGTAATATAATAAAAATAAATAAAATATGAAAAATTGATAAAAACAAATATTAAGACGTTATGAAAAAACTTGAGTATTCAAATCAAACTAAGTGATGTCCTCAGCTTAAGACAATTGTGAGCTATTATTCTATAATTTAATCAGTTAACAAGCAGAAGGTGTTAAGAATTAGAAACCATCCTCTTGCAAAGCACAGTAACTTCAACTTTTTATTTAAATATGTTTATTTCCAGGTAAGTGTTTTTCACATTTGCACTGTACACATGCACTTGTCTGCTGTCAGTACAGCCATCTAAATCAGGTATGTCATTATTCAACAGAGTAAATGAATATTCTCAAAAATAGTATATAAAAATCATACAGGGATCCAAGGTAAGAGACTGTATTTGCAGAGAGAACATGTCACACATGAGCATTATCGTTCCTCCAACACTGTCAATCAATATTGTACAATATTTTTTAACCAATTCATAATGCTACAAATTCCTATTAGAAATTGCACTTAGCTCAATGAAAATACATCATAATGTAACAAGGTTTTACAAAGATTAAGACGTGTGTCGTATCTGTGTCATGGTCAATATTCTCTCGCAGTGAATATTTATCATTTGAATCATACACTGTCTGTCATGTAAGAAAAACATCAGAGGTAAAAGAGGGCACAGCCATGTTCTGAAAATTACTCAGATTAATAAGGATTCCCTTCTTTTTGTTTAAGTTAAAATAATCTGATTATTTGTCCTGAAACTTTTCGTTTTAGACTCCGATCATCTCTTCCAATTCTCACTACATCATTTTCAAAGGAAAAAAGAAAACATTTCTTCCTCAAAGACAATTATAGTCACCATAATAGTGCAAAAATATTCTCTTAGAAAGTCCATGCAGAGTGTATTTACTCACAAATGAGCCTTGTGCATACATCAGTAACGATACAACTGCAGGTGCAGCGTGGAGGGACAATGGCTTGTATAAGAAAATGTTCTGGAAACCTCTCGACCTGCCTCAACGAAACAGAACCAACAGCTGTTATCTGAATAAGGTGGCAGGATAGACTGGTGGTGTGAGACAGTCCTTGTCTGTCGGGACCAACATGTTTGTGATGGAGCATTTCTCTTATTGCCGTACATGTGTGGCCGACAGACAAGGTGACATCACTAATACCTCCAGTGGAGTCACAATGGAAATCTGGCAGCACTAAATAATCAGAAACATAAACTCTGAGCCACAGGAAATGTTTGTTTTTCGAGCCCCCTTGACGTTCAGTAAACGCATCATAATAGAGACAGACATACACACTCCTGCAAAAGCTTCAGGCTGCTGAAAGGCATTCTCAGAAACAGAAAACTAAATTCATACCTGATGTATGAGTGTGTGGAGCAGGCTCACAGGAAGCGATTACAAATCACAACAATGTAAAATGACTGAGGGAGAGGATTAATCCCTTCAGATTAATTGTGCAATTAAAATTTAACAACAACTTCCTTGATTGGAAACCTCACAGGGGCAGATGTGCTCTGTCAAACATGTACTCGTAAAGAAAAAAACATGCTACCCACACTTATTACATATATTTACCTATAAATATACACAATGTAGTAGCTTACTGGTTTGTGACTGTAGCAGCACCTTCATATTCAAGACAAATCTCCAGTGATTAAATATGATGAGAATAATAAAAATACAGAAATATGCTTAAACACAGGGTGTGCACACAATGGTATCTGGGAAGAGTGAGGAGGAGATGAAAGCTCATCTAAAAGACATTTTCATGTTTTATTATTAGACACTAAAATAATATATAAAAAATATATATTTGTTTTAAATGAACAGTTTGACTTAGTTCTCATACTCAACTATAAAATGCATAATATATACGCCAGCATCATTACGTACTTCTTACAAGTGTTACCAGAAAGAGGTGAAGTCAGTATTTCACAGAGGAAACAAAGACACAGGAAGTTTTATGAAAATGAGCACTCGTCCAAAAAAACAACAACAACAACAAAAAAAAAAAAACTTAAGTTTAAGTATTTTACTGGTGCTGAGTAAGTAGACAAATCTCTCCATAACCTGTAGAGCACAGTTAGTGAGGACAGTCGCAAACATAAGGAACAGGAATGCCACTGCAGACGAGGATGACAGTGGGAGGCAGCAGGCTGATGTATGTATGTATGTGTGTGTGTGTGTGTGTGTGTATGTATGTACGTACGTGTGTGTGTGTGTGTGTGTGTTTCAGTACACACATACTGTGGTCTTGTTATGCTGCTGAAGAATCGGGGACACATTACTGGACTCCTTCTGTTTCTTCTCTGCGTTGTGTTGGACCAGGGGCGGCCTGTCGGCAGTCCTGCGCCGGGCTTTCTTAGCCGAATGGCCGGATGATGGTGACGACGATGAAGACGATGATGGCGATGATCCATCAATAGTTCTTTTGCTGTTGGGCGTCCTGCTGCCAGCTGTTCTGTCAGAGGGGCTGGACTGACTGGGCAGCTCAGCGCTGCTGTTCGGACACAGCGGAGTCAGAGTAAACGGGTCAGACAGATTCATGTGGTACAGGCTGCTGCCTCCTGATAGTCCGTCCCGTCGCTCCAGGGTAGGGAGGAGCTCGCACACGGCAGAGGGAGAGTCTTCCTCTGGAGGCCGCTGCAGGAGAGGAAGAGGAGAAGAAACAGGGATGGCAAACTTCACTTATACATGAGGATAATTCACCTTTAACCTTCAGTTTTTTCGGTACAACATAAAAACAATTTGTGACAAAGGGCTGTCAATTAAATCACAATGACCTATAGAATTTGGTTTTAAACACCAGTGTTTAAAAGATTTATCAAGGAACAGCTGTGGGAATGGAAACTTTCTCAATGAGCTCATTTGCCCTAATTCATACTGCAGGTGGAGCTGGCGTCCTCTGATTGGCAGCGTTTTTCAAATTTATTTGTATAGCACATTGTCATACAAGGTCATTCAATGTGCTTAACAGAAATAAAAGAAACATAAAAACAGAAGTGAAAGCACAATAAGAAAACTGTATAAAACTGTATAATTATAAAAAAGACAATAAGTCATTAAAGTGCCATATTAAAGATTACATGAAGGCAGAGGAGAACAGAGAAGTTTTAGCTTCTTTTTAAAGCCAGTTATGGTTCGGGTAGATCTGATCTGATCTCCATTGGCAGCTGGTTCCAGTAGTGGGCAGCATAATGGCTGAGACCAAATGCAGACTGACTCAAACTTGCCATTTTATACACCTGAAATCAACCAGAATGAATTGTGTAAAAGTTGCAGGTGAATGAATAATGTCTGAGGCCACTATTTGCTGCTCTCTGTGATGAATTTTGCCCGATTAAGGTCTCAGGACTGAAACGTCATTAATAACCGCAAGTGACAAACAGTGGGTGTCATTTTTGCCTTTTCTTCTTGGCGCAAGAACTGTTTTTAACTAAAGCTACCTGCCCTGAATTTGATAGACCACCAAATAATGCTCCCCCATCCTCTAACCACCCCCCAGCTCAATGTTCATGTTTCATTAACAGCTGACGGTGGACAGACAGTTGAGTTTAAAACAATGACCGTTTCTCGTCACCCTGCCCTCACCTGGAGGAGAGGAGTGTCAGCACGGGATATGGAGGCAGGGGGACACTGGGACACCTTGGCGAGGTCGAGAAGCACCTCCTCGTGGTGCAGGGTGTCCTGGGACGTCCCGGGCTCCTGCAGAGCGATGACAATGGCACTGGTGTTATCGGCGCGCAACATCCGCTGGCGCCACCGCAGCAGAGCGTGGCTGACGAGCTGCCGGGCGCTCGACACTCCACACGGTGCCTGAAACACAGAAGGCTGTTTTGATGCTGACGCCGTCTGAGGAGAGTATTAATCTACAACAGACCACAGTCCAGGCGGGTCGGACAGGAGGTCGTCCACCTGTAATAACAGAAACTAGTGTCACTCACCATCACCTCGTCGTTGTTCTGACACATGGAAATGGCCTCTTGAGGTGGAACCATGTTCCACAGGCCATCGCTGCCCAGGATGATGTAGCGGTGTTTTCTGGGGTCAAGGGTCACGACGCTGGTGTCTGGCTCAGGAGAAACCACAAACTCCCCGCTGTAGAAGTCGTAGCTCCACAGGTCACCTGGTGCAGAGAAGTTTATTAGAAATCAAACTTGTGAACACGAGAACACTGAGGTGATTTCATGTTGCTCGTCTTTCTGTCTTCATGTAGTGCAGCTTTGTTTGTATTCATTTCACTCCTGTCGTCCAGTTCTCCAATCTTCTACGCTTTTATGTTTGTGCTGTTTTTACTCTTGCAGGCCCAGAGACAACAGATGAAAACCTGCCTCTCGGGCTAACTCTGAAATATTGTCAGAAATGTTATTAATATGCATTGTCCCTGTCCAATAAAATAAAAGATAAAAAAGAAACGTAGTTAAAGTGTTTGACATTTTCTTCCCTTCCTATCTTTCACTTGTTTCAAAGTTCTGTACAATCCTGAACCCCCAACGATACGGGAGTGGATATATATATATATAAACTGTGCAAAGCCCTTAAATTATAAAAAACTGTGGAAGGCAAAGGAAAGTAAAGCTTCTTTTCCTGATGTCTGTTTTGTCATATAAACTGCAGTCTGCAGAGTTTGATCAAAGAAAACAAAAGCAGTTGATCAACCAGACGACAGTTTTTATAAATGCAAATAAATCAAAGATCAATAATATAAAGTGGCTGTTTTTTTCTGATTCTAGTGTTTTCTCAATGGATGAGTCCGTAGAATTAAACTGAAGACCAAGAGTCATCGAATAAAAACTGAACTCTCTGATCTCTGATGATAAGTGACAACTCCTAAACATGCTTTTACTAAATTCAGAGTTTTCATGTTATAAATCTTTTGTGTAAATTTATCATGGTCAGGAAAAAATAACAACATTATTCCACTCATTTATTAGTGCTGCCTTGTTAACAGGTTATTCACTGTGATGACTGCTGTTCTTACCTAGAGCTCGGGCTACTGCCAAGAACGGGATCTGGTCGATGACCGTGCTGCGGCGGATCGGGCCGTTGTGACTCAGCCGCGGTCTCTTCCAGACGACCCGGTTCACTCCAGACTTCTTGATCACGCTGTCAGCAGAGACGGGAGGAGAGAGGACAGAAAAACGGGTGATCACTTCCGGCAAAGAACCCACAAATTACAGAGAGATAGTTTTAGACATTATGGATGTGCTGCAACAATGATTACACTCAGCTGCCAGTTTATTAGGCACACCCAGCTAAAACTAAAGCAGACTGCTACATCTTATTGATAACTGCTGCTTTTGTTGAAAATGTGTTTATTCTGGAGGCTTTTTCCACTGACCCCTTTGAAGAGGATAAACTTTTACAGAAAGATTTATTTTATAGTTAGTTATAGTTTAGTTAAAAACTGGTTAAAAATCAAGGTGACTTAATCCTGCTTTAAAGTTATTCCTGGCTGCTGCAACTCAACCCCAGTCACTTTTAATACTCGGTATAATGTCATTTCACTGATACACAAAAGGAAAACACACTACTACCACTTTGATGCATTTTAATTCATTTAATGCAGGAAACTGGAAGTCAGAGCAGAAATATACATATTAAAACTGACAAAATATCTCTGTGTTGTCTCTGATATCTCATAGAAATATGTTTTTTTGCATGATATCTGAGTTTCTTGTGACATTTCTACTGACTGAGGAAAAGAAAAGAAAGACATATCCGCTCCTCATAGCCGTAGCTAGTTGTTGCAATCAATATGGTCCCAAAAATAATACAAACATCTGGCAGAGTGACAGCTGTTAATCTTTTCCCCCAAAACATAATGAGACACACTATTATAAATCACATTATCTGTCCCATAATAATATCCAGACAGTTAAAAAACTCTCTTATACTCCATTTCGATTTGTTTTTTTCCTCCTGTCACTACCTGCAAAACTACACTGACAAATCAATGAGTGTTACTTCTGTAGAAGATGCAGCAAATAGTTTATGGATTCATTACAGAAAATATATTCCAAGTCTTCAGCTTTTCTGCTCGTACACGTGTCACAGGGAGCGTTGACATGTAGAGTAGAAGTAGAAAGAACTCACTTTACTTCCCACATGTTTAAGGATAATCACAAGAGTGATATCTGATTCAGTGACCCTACTGCTCAGACTTTATATGATTTTTTTTTTTTTTTTTTAAAGTATATTTTTTTGGGCTTTTTATGCCTTTATTCGACAGGACAGTAGAGAGACAGGAAATGGGGAGGCAGAGAGGGGGAATGACATGCAGTAAAAGCCGTCCGATGTAGGACTCGAACCGGGGCCGACTGCAGCGAGGACTGTAGCCTCTACACATGGGACCACTACGCCACACGACGCCCCAGACTTAATATGATTTTAAAGCAGTACTTCTCGATCTCTGACATTCCCAACAAAATGACTAAATCAAATGCACCATCTTTATATTTTCTTATGCAGTAAAGCTGAATCCAGCAATGCCATCAAAACTTATTGTACAACTGTAAGGCCTTAAAGCTATGGAGTTCACCCTGTCGTGTAAGCATAAAAGTCTGGTTGTTGTCAAGCCACCCAGAGGCCCATCACTGTGACATCTTATCAGCAGACATGTCACAGACAGCAGAAAGAAGATTATCCTTTGATGCAGATAACATTTGATTTACTATTGTTAAAAACAGATGCTTCTTGGTTACAATCAATTCTTTGTGGTGGTGGTGGTGGTGGGGGTGGGGGGCGAGTCATGAGAATGAATATGCTGTTACTAGACCAATGTTTTTTTTGTTCCGAGAAATATCCTGTTATTTACTCTGAACTGTCCAACATCAGACAGACAGTTTGATTCAATGTGGGCCTCTGTGGCAGAGATGTCATAACACATTTTGACAGGTGGGCTACATCAGAGAACACAGCTAACATTAATATTGTATTGTATTTAAATAAGATGCAGAAGGAAGGTGTCTTGTGCATTAAGCCTTACCTCCCCCCAAGACCTTCAATACGCTCCCTCTCTCTGGGTAGTTCGGGTTTGTGGTCTTGCGTGACTTCCACAGCTCTGATGAATGGGACTGTGGGGTCGTCCTGGATCCCTAGAACCACTGCAGAATCCCCAACATGGGCCACGTACATGCGATTTCCTCGGATAACCACTACGCTGGCTGTGGTGCCCGATGTGCTAGGAAGGCCTGTGAGTGTCTTTGGCCATTCAGCTGAGAAAATGAAAGACAGAAAATGAATATTTTTACTGATCTATAACCATTTACTGCTTAGTTTATACTCCCCTTATACACTGAACAACACATTTAACAGCACAGCAAAATGTTGGGTCAGTTCACTGGCCTCTGTCTGTGCTGGAGCTGGTCTATACTGTATTATCCAAGTCAGACATGCGCCTTATAGACACTGTGTGTAGACAACAGCTGTAAAACAGCTGACGTGCCCGGGCATATCCACCTGAACACACTGGTGTCTGTGTCATATATCACACACACTAGCTACTACACTGTATAGTTGGTTTAGTAATGAGTAAAAACGTAATATGTGAACGCACACACACAGTGGGTCAAAAACAATAAGTACAATATTACAGACAATAACTTGAGGACATACTTTAATGTAAACTGATGACTGGTTGTCTGTGTTACGCTTTGTTTTGAGTGAACCGGCGGCTAGTGCTAACTTTGTTAGCTTTGTTGCTACTGTTTGCTAAAACTGTTAGCCCCATTAATCATTTTGTATTTACATAGCAGCAGAAATAAATACTAAATATGACAAGTTATAAAGCTAAAAGAGAATGACTCAGCTGACTGAGTTCACAGTATATGATGGTGAATTCAGCTTGAATGTTAGCTAGCAGTGCTGGTTGTTAATGAACAAGTGAAAACTTTGGGGTGTAGGCCACAGACTGTCCGGTGCTGGTGTCTGGAGCGGGGTTCACACTCAGAGCTAAACCGTCCCGGTTGGTAACATAATGTCATAACTTCGTAAGGAGTACGGAAACTTACGTAGCTTTTTCCACATAGCGTGGTGACAGGCTACAAATCCTTTCCGTATAGCAGCGCAGACTTCCCGGTCGCAGTCGGACCAGAACCCCCGCTGCTTCTTCATGAACTCCCACAAATAGTCTCGTGCAAACTGCGCAGCCTCGCGACCCCCGTGACCGTCGAACACGGCGAAGAACGCCACGGAACGGCGGGAACGGCTCGCCGTTGTCTGCTGCTGAGCTCGGCTGGCTGGGCTCTGACCTCCCGGTGAAGATGTTTCCGCGGATGAGCTTTGGTCTTCCGTTCGCACAGGTTCAAATGTTTCATCCGGAACCTCCGGGGACCCCGCGGTTTCTTCAGTCCGGTGCAGAGGCGTGAGCACCGCCGGAGAGTTGACCGTACAGTCTCCCCCCTCACCGCTTTCCTCTGGTTCACCCGACGTCGGCTCGTCTTCTCCCGGCTCGGGCTCCACTATGATCTCGGTCACATCTTCCATGTATTTCCTGCCTCCCTGGTCGGTAAAAACACTCACTCGCATCAGTAATGCATTTTCCATTGCTCCAGGAATAAGTCGCTCCCCAATTTGTAGGTATTGTTAGCATATAAAATGACAGAAGAGTACAGTTTATACCAGCGCTGCGTACTGCCTTTGTTTATGTTCGAGCGTAGTAGGCATGCTCCAACGCACTGACGTCACAGCTTGTCTTCTTCTAGCACGTGCATGTGTCACGTCTATGCAGCTGTTGCCCCCTAGAGGAGAAAAATGTCTTTAACATGTTAACTTATGGAAAATGCTACAACCACCAATGCAAATGGATTAAAAAGAAACCACATATACAACAATTCAAAATAATAATTGGGCACAATGTTGATTCATTACATGGACTAAAGAAAAGTAAAGCAATACAAACACTAGAGAATTGTAAGGCCTTAAATAATTTCCTTTTAAAATCTTTTTTTTCTTTCATGGTTCCTCTATAGTTTAGTTTGTCTTTTTGAAATACTTTTTATTATTTCGGTTTAATGATCCTGATTTATTATGTCTCATTTTTTTCATTTTATTGTATTTATTTTGTTTCCATGTATTGTTCATATTTTACTATGTATCTCATAACTTTCAGAAGTTATGATTGTTTCCTGTATTTTCAATGTTAAATTGTTTTAATAAGATGAGATGGAAAATATTTTGCATAATGAAGCATAGATAACATACACATATTTTCGACTGTCATATTTTCTTTATTTTATTTCTATTTTCCAGCACTTTTTTTAAATTTGAAATGAAACTATTTGAATGAATTGATGAATCATGTTACATTTAAGGTTTTTATTTTATTTTATGTATTGATTAACAAAATAACAGAACAAATACTAAAACTTAAACACCTTAACCTAAACCCAAACACTAAACCTTTTTATTAAAGTGTCTGTATATATAAGTGTAATACATTTTCATTTTGTCTGCTTTTGGTTTACCCCTCTCATGATACATTATTCAACTCTTCTAAAGTGTGAGTATTTGGACTGTGATATTTTGTCATTTGTGACAATGAATAACTTTCAGCTGTAATTTGAATATGTTTGCATCCACATCAGAAAAACCATCTTGGGACCATCTTTACACACAAACTCCCAACTTTAGGACACCACGACCAAAGTCCTGTTAAACTACAGAAGAAAACGTCTACTATGTATGAATGCCTTTTCTTTCCTTGTATGTATGTTTTACATATTGAAGAGACGTTAACCAGAATTTCTGTTTGCTTCATGTTTTGAATGGACATGGTCTGTGCATATCATATATAAAATGACAACCCTTTAAGAAACACCAGTGGTAGAGAATAAACACAATAACAATAGTATTGTGTGTGTGTGTGTGTGTGTGTGTGTGTGTGTGTGTGTGTGTGTGTGTGTGTGTGTGTGTATATCGTCACCTTCCTAAAATAATGGCCTAAGTCATGTTTTGACAAAAATGTTTTTTTTGCCTAAATCACCCCCTCATGATGCTGGCCACCTCTGGTAAAATCGCCTGAATCCTCAGTTGAGGGGAACATGCAATTCTACCCCCGGTTGTATAATGGCCTATGTCAAAAGTGTGACTCTTTTGTTGAGTTTTTTGTGTTTCCTGAAAAACCTGAAAAAATGACTTAGGCCATTATTTTAAGAGGGTGTCGATATATAAGTTATTTAATGATGTAAAATGTCATCATCCTCAATCCTTCTAAAGCAAAACTTATTTTTTTATTCTTTGAGTATAAAGTTTTTATTTTATTTTATTTTATTTTATTTTATTTTATTTTATTTGTATTTATTTTTTTTAGCATCGACTGCACAATTACGTCACTGCGTCAGCCAGTGAATGTGTGCGTCGGGACGGGGGCACGGAACTGCTGTAGGGTCGACGAGTGATCGGAGATGGAGGAGAAAGATGGACGTTAGACGGAGGTTTTTTAGAGTTGTAGCCGTGACTTACTGATAGTACGGATATTTGTGTCCTCGCCTCAGGGTGAAGGTTGTATGAGGACCCGCGGAGGACGCGCTTTAATCGCAGTAAGGTAGCTAATGTAGGCAGAGTTGGGGAGGGCTGTAGCTGCTGGGGTTTTTTTGGAGAGGGAAAACAACATGGCTGCGGTGGAGCTCGAATGGATCCCAGAAACACTGTACAACACGGCTATCTCGGCTGTGGTGGACAACTACAGCCGATCCAGAAGGGACATACGTTCGCTCCCGGAAAACATACAGTTTGATGTCTATTATAAGGTAAGACGTGTCAGTCAACAGGCTGTGTGTGTGTGTTTATCTTAACAGCCACCAAGACTGTACGAGTTCGTGTCAGCTGCTAACGTTAACAGTTAGCTGAATATCGATAACGCTACGCTAGCTGTGGAGGATAAAAACTGCTTTTTACGGTCTAGCTAACTAACGCTAACAGTTAAACAGCCCGGTCTGTATTTTATAAATCCAAACACAGCCATTATGTGAATCTATATAATGAACGTATGTTGAATTGTTTCATTGATCCCGTGGCTAATTACATCAGTGACCGTGAAAATGAATAGTGTCCGTGTTGTCATGTAAGCTGACTGTTTTTGTGTTGTTCTTGTTGTCTATGATTGTTTGCCCCAGTTTATTAATAGTAACCTTTCTTTAGGGAAACGCACTTGTTACAACACATCTGAGCTTTTTCCGAGCAGTCAGCTGTCAAAGCCCGACAGACGGCGAGCACAAAACTGCAGTTATCACATCGAGAATAAGATTTAATTCTGTTAATTAGCACATTGAAATGAGAGGACAAAAACAATGCTACCTCTGAGCCACAGTCTGGGCCGTGGCCAGGGATTGAGAAATACTGAGATCATGAGCACAGCTTGCTTTTCAGATGCAGCATCTGTTTCTTCAGCCACAGGAAAACCAAACCTGTCAATAAAAGGTCATGAACACTGGTGTGCACAGGCGGTAAAAAAAGAAGCTGAATTATCATGTTCACTGACATTTGTGGTTGGATCACAGACACCAAAAACTTACTTATTTTATTGTTTTCACATTTTCATTATTTACAAATAAAGTAAAATTTCTGTAAATTGTATTATTAATGTATCGTTAATGTGTAATTGTTTTCCTCAGAGCTCCAGATCAATATTATTAAGAATAACATTATTGTGCTCACAGTCTGAAAAACACTACATTTCATAAGAATAATAAGCTATTAATTTGTGTGCTAAAGATTTGGGACCTGTTCCATAGATGTGATTATGTGACTCACAGAAACCCAGGTGACATCAAACGGGCTTCATGAACCTACTGGTTTACTGTGATGGTACGATTCACCAACACTGTATTTTGGCGGCAAAAATCAAAATCAAAACAAAAACAGATCTTTTCCAACCGTTGATTGAATCAATTATTTCACTTCTCAGACAGCTGGAGGGCAGCTTTACACTTTCCCTCCTCTCCACGCATAGTTTCTAAGGTGAAGGAGAGATTTGTCCATGATTGTAAGTGAGGCAGGACCTGTCAAAGCACTGATGATGATCTACTGTAAACGAATGAAAATAGAAACCGTAAACTTCAAAGTGATAAAATGCTCAAATTCCCAGAAAGAAAACAGAGGACATGAACTTTGTATCCTCAGTCTTAGGTATGTTTCTGGTCTTTAGCGGCTCCATACATGTTTAAAAAAGCCACTAATAATAGTAAGTAATTCCTTAAAAAGACTTTAGGTTTTACATTCCCACGACGGGATGTCAGTGTGAAATAAAACTCCTCCAACTAAATTTTAAATATGCATTAATTACTGGAAAAAGTTTTGTCCTGAAGTCATGATTTAACAAGCACTATATAAATTCTTAAACATGGTGCCAGAGTTTGTTGCTATCTTGTCAGGACTCACTGACAGATGGATAGTACTGACAACCCTAAATCACCTGCACTGCCAACAATTCATGGTTTCCACATCCGCATGTCCGCGAGGGTCCGTGTGACGTACATTTTATCACCTGTCCAAGTCCACAAGGGTCTGCCTGGACCTCTGTGCAGATATCGACCTTTGTACAGCCCAAAATCTGAGACCACGCGGTCTGACCACACTACAACGCACCGACTGCAGCAGTAAACTGGACGCATGTTTAATGTGAAGATTGTGACCTAGCTTCAGCTAAATGCCAAAATACTGACGGTGGATCCATCGGCTGTGACTTCTTTCCTCTGTGTGCAACACCTTTATGAGCACAGTTAGACAGAGAGGCTGAGTGGAGTGGTAATACTATATATTACTGCAGTTCTTGGGCTTGTGTTATTCAGTAATCATAAACCACGACAGAGGGACTGTATAAAAGAGATGTACTACTACCTGAGAAACCTTTGTGTGAGCCTGCTGCCATAGTTTCTGGTTTTCTTTGTTCACAGAGAAATGAAAGTACAACTGTAGCTCCAGACATCTCACACACACAGTTACATACAAGGACATCACAACAATGAAAAACCAAATAAACTCTAAGATTCTGTAAATCTCACTTTCTCTTTCTCACCATTATACTCTCACTCTCTCTATCCCTCTTTATCTTGTACTTTTTGTCAGTGTTTTAAAAATTAGGTGGGTAATCAGACACAAGGTGTAATGTAAACATCAATAACACTCAATAGAATTACCACTTATGATAGGAGCTGTTGCTGGCTAAAGCCAGGTGTAGCCCCACATGTGTTCTACCTGGTCAAGGTTCGATATCGTGTGATCATCCATTGACCTTTATTGTGAAGGTAAATTTGATTTGAATCATTTTGAGAGTCTTTACAAATATTATGAAAGAAGGACTTCATATTTTTTTGGCCAGTATTGGCTTTAAAGAATGTTATCAATTAGGTAAGACTAAGTTAAAACATAAATAACATAAACAAGCGACGTTTGAATCGGTCATCAAGTCGACATTTAATTAAACCACTTTCCTAATGAGATTCTTGAGGCGTTCATTTCTGTTTTCCTTTTTAGTAAAGATGCATTTTTCTGTAGTAATGTGATCACTAAATGTTCAGTGCCACAGTTGAACTTCTGCTGCACACCAGGTGCCTTCAGGTGTCGCTTTACCTGTGAACACTGACTTCAGCATTTCCAGCTTTTCCAACAGAACTCATGTTGTAAGCTTTAATTACAGTCTGCTTTGAATCATTTTGATTAGAAGAGACCATGATTTGATCATAGCATTTCAACACATTATTATCCAGTTCAAAAGAAGCAGTAACTTACAAAACATCCACCAGAAAATAGCTCAACTATTGATTAATTAGTCTCAACTTAACAACAATAAAAAAACATCTGGTACGCCCTCACAGTTAAGCTTATCGTTGGCAGGTAAAATAAAGTGGTTGGCGACACCATTAGTTAATATTATGAAGTAGCATGTGTCTGTCTGTAGCTGTCCTCAGGTCAGTGGCAGGGTTAGCAGTCTGCAGTGCTTTAAGCTAAATGCTAACATGCTCACAATGACAGTTCTAACATGCTAATATTTACCATGTATAGTGTTTCTTAGTGTCGAATGTTAGCATGCTAATGTTTGCTAATCAGCACTGAACACAAAGCGCTGTAAATGTCATTCCTCTTCTTCTTATTAAGTATTATTATAAGTATTGAACAGATATTTTTTTGAGTAGTTAGGCTAATACGGTAATTAAAAACCTATACAATGACGACATATTGTAAATTATCCTTAGACACTTCTTTGAGTTGTGATTTTAGCAATAGTAGAATAAATTGTTGTTGTTGTTGTTAATAGCTGCTTGTGAATGACTGTAACTTGAGTTTATAAGGAACTGTAGGAACCGTAACCAAATAAAAACATGTCAGCGGTCAACGCTTCATCTGTGGTCGGGATGAAAGGAACCGATCTCTGACAGAATCTCACATCACTCTCACATTAAGGGAGACTTAACCCCATAACTGCAGCTGAGAGACAGAGCTGAGACTGGCATTGTCCCCTATAGACCCGCCATAGAGAGCCACTGAATATAACAACTTCCAGCTCAGCGCATTTTGATGACAGGCTAGACATCAGCAAATTTTTTTGTTTAAACTCCTGAACAGCAGACGGCATTTTCAAAAGCATCACTTAAAACAGACGTAATAGAAACTAGGATGAAAAATAGGACAAATCCACCATTGTAGTTACAGATAGGACGCCCTGTCCCCACCTTACTGTCCTTAATCAGATCAGTTGTTACCTATAGACTCAACATTGTGCCACTAATGGCAGAGCTGACATCTGTATTATCATCGGCTAATCTTTCCCTCCATCTCTGTGTCTTTTCAGCTTTACCAGCAGGGCCGGCTCTGCCAGCTCGGAGGAGAGTTCTGTGAGCTGGAGGTGTTTGCTAAAGTCCTGCGGGCTTCAGACAAAAGGTAAAAACATAATGGGACTAAACTGAGCCAGAAACCTGACACCGCCCACGATGACCCATCAGCTGTCTGAACACATGGTCCTGGAGACTGTGCTCCTTTAAACAGATGGTTAACAAAGTAGTCCAGGGTATACACTGCTTTAATTTAACAGTGGATATGGTTGGATATGGTTTATTTTATAAATGGACCTTACCAGAGCTTCGACACTGTCAAAACTATCCAACCCTGATACTAGTATTTTAATGACCTTCTTTTTACAATATAAACACATAGACACTGAAGTTATTTGCCCAAACGGTTCTCTTCTGATTGCTTCTGGTTCTGGTTTTCCTGCTTCGACCAGTTGAGACACAGTTTTTACGTCCACACCGCTACGTTTTCCTTTTAAAACGACACTTTCAAACGAAAACAGTCAGTGTCCACACCGACACACCTGAAAACACATAGATACATGACCATTCACACAGACTGGGCATGTGCGAGCCAGAGTAAACAGGAAGCAGATTGTCGACTCAGCCGCTCATTAGTTGCAAAAAATACTACAAACGAGCAACAGCAGAGACAGTTGTTGCATATAAATACAGAATTTAACCGAACAACAGCTGCTAGCAAAGACAACAAGGTCAGTAACACTGTAATGTGTTATCCATGTTGATCAGACCCAATCAGGAGAGACCATGGGTGTCTATGTCGTAGTTTCCAAAAGGTCTCAGTTTCTGTCTGTCCAGACTACAACACCTCAGAGTTTTCAAAATAAAGCAGGATGGGCAGCGTTTCCAAAAGTCTCTGTTTTCAGAGCTCGAAAACTCTGGAGTCGTGTGGACGGGAAGAGGAAATGCAGCTAAAAGCAGGATTTGGTTTCTCTGAGTGTTTTTACCTGAAATCTTCTATATTTTTCATTTAATAACTCAGAAAACAGTGAGCCAATCAGAAGAGAGGCTCAGAGCCTCCTCTCTTCTGATTGGCTCACCGACCTGTTGTTACTAGAGCTCCAGAGAGAAGCCTGAGAGAGGAGATGTAAAACTACACTGAGATGGTTTTTATATCTTCTGATGGATCAACACTTAAAATAAAAGAAAGAAGAAGAAGAAAATATGGAGCAGATGTGACCTTGATAGGAGCTCTGTGAACGTTAAAGCTCCGTCCAGGTTAAGGTGCATTATTGATGTACTCTCTATAATGTTATCTGTGAGCTGTATGTTCAGGCAGCGACAGCTTTAATGTGAATGAATCATGTCAGGCAGATAAGCAGCAGCCGCAGTCATCAGGATTGTAATTCACTGATTGGCCAGATGTTCAGACGACTGATAGCTGTCTTTTTATGGAGGCGTAAATGTAAACAACCTATTAAACAATGTATTGATCAGTACCTAATAATTATCATCCCTTAAACTGACGTGATCTGCGTCTCTGTGCTCGGCCTGCAGACACCTCCTGCACCACTGTTTCCAGGCCCTGATGGACCACGGCGTGAAAGTTGCCTCAGTCCTGGCGAACTCCTTCAGCCGCCGCTGCTCCTACATCGCAGAGTCTGACGCCCACGTCAAAGAGAAGGCCATCCAGTTCGGCTTTGTGCTGGGTAAGTGAGGGGGGGGTGGGGGCTTTCACACAGACGGTTTGAGATAGTGATTGAGATACAGCTACAGAGAAACAATGAGTGAATAAATGGAGGCCATTCATTCGTCCCAGTGATGTTATCATGGGGTTAGCTGATAGAAAAAATCCTCTGGCACTGATTCAGCATGAGTTCATAACAACTGTAATGATTTAATAATGCTGCCTTTAGAATTCAAAACAGGCAAATGAGTTATCAATGAGTTGCATTGGAGGGACTATCAGTGTTTAACTGGGTTGACTGCTTTATTTTTTCTTTTTGATAATGTAAATAAACTTTTTATTTTATTTCTTTATACCATACAGTGTAGTTAGAATAGAATAGAATAGAATAGAAAGCCTTTGCTGTCCTACAGAACATAGTGGAGCCGTCTTCCACTAATCAGGTGGTTGGTGGTTCAGTTCCCGGCTTCTCCAGTCCGTGTGTCTCTAAGACTGTAAATGTGTATGTGTAATGTCTTATTCGTCAAACTGTGAGTCACATCATCACAACATCTGTACTGACGCCAGATGTAACTGAGGATAATAATCTGCTGAACAGTTCACATTTGAAAACATGCTAACAAGCTCGATCACCATCTTTAGGTCGGTCGCTCTTCCTTTTCCTCTGGGTTGGAGCAGGAACATGGCCGACTGGACACTTATAGCAGTCACTGTTTTTGTAAATGAAGGAGACTGTGGCTCATATTAAACCCGTGTTATCATCTATCAACTTTCCTCTCCCTTTAACAAACACTTGTCAGGTTAGATATTGTAAAATGTGAGCTTTGTTCTGAATAGAGCAGCAGCAGTTGGTGCTGAGCCTCTGACCTGGAGACAGGTGCAGTAACCTGATGCGTTCTGGTTTCAGGTGGATTCTTGTCTGACGCCGGCTGGTATGGAGATGCAGAGAAAGTGTTTCTGTCGTGCCTGCAGCTGTGCACGCTCCACAGTGAGGTCCTCCATTGCTACCGGGCCGTGGAGTGCTGCGTCAGGTCAGTCATTCAGTGTGTGGCGACTCCTTTATAAGACCCAGCACCTCACAACAGGTGGTTCAGCTTCAGCTGTGACCAGACATGAGGCCTACCACTGAAACTATATTTAAATGTGACACTTTAGTGCATTATTTAGTTATAGTAGTGGAATAAAGCTAATAGTTTAGATAATCCTCCGCGCTGGCGAAAGTCAGAGCGGCAGCCATATTGTTTTCTCTCTTGGACACGATATCTCAGTAACACCTTGACTGAACTTCTTCAAATTTTGCATGAAGATTCACTAGGACTCAAGGACGAACTGATTGCATTTTGGTGGTCAAAGGTCAAAGGTCAAGGTCACAGTGACCTCACAAAACGAGGTCATGGCCTTGTGAACGTAATAGCACCAGAACTCCTCCAGGGAATTGCTTCAGATTTGGCACAAATGTCCACTTGGACTTAAGGGTGGACTAATTAGATTTTAGTGGCTAAAGGTCAAAGGTCAAGTGACCTTTGGAAAAACACAAAATTGTTGGTTAATATTTTATATGACTCTGGATAAACGGGGATGTAACCTGGAACTAGTGGTGGAGGCAGACAACCACGAGGAGGAGATTCTAGTTTTTTTAAGGCTGCAGTAAATGGAAATATTTTAGCAGGTTATTCTGACCTGCCCATCTTCAAAGCTGTGTCATCAGCAGCCTCAATACAGGAGCATCTGCTCCAGTTCTCTGTCTTCACTGACCTCTTTAGAGTTTCTCCAGTCTAATGGATCTCAGCAAATTTCACATTCTCTATACAGGGGCTGTAACAGATCAATAAAGTGTCACGCTGCACATTTTTCCTTCCACTTCCTGTGTGAAAACAGTTCACTATCAGCCATAATGAAGATGAGCGCAGCAGCCTTTGTTTACATTGAACCATTCTGTTCTTGTGTTTTCACTTTGGTTGGTAAGAGTCAGGGCTGATCTCACTGCACATGCTGTTCTCCTGTTGTTCTGCACACACTCTGGATCCTCCTTTTGAGTAGTGTGTGTCAAGCTGTCAGAAAATAACACCGGAGGCTCCAACATTTTACTTTAGAAAAGAAAAACATGTTGTTTCATGTTTATACAAACAAAAACAGCTGAAGATGGAGGAAATAAAGCTCTGAAGTTACAGTCTGTTCATTAGAAATCTAACTGAAAACATGAATCAATGTTATAAACTCACTATTTTAAAACTTTCTTTTAATAAAGGCTGTGTATTAAATCATGTTTGAAACCCCCACATCAGCATTTTCGGCTGTTTTCCTCAGCTCGTCTCTACATGACCATAGAAATAAAGTTATGCTCCTGTAAATACAACATGTTCATAGTATTCCTCAATGAACAGACTGACTGCAGAGGGTTAAATTAAGGCACTGTTAATATGACACTATATTAAAGGGAGAGTTCAGGTTATTTGATGTGCGGTTATGTGAGGTGTTTATCTACAGTCAGTGTATTAGCTGCTGTAGATTCGGGTCAGTGTGCTTTAGAGGAGCAGCAGGAGAACTGATACAGCAGCTGAGTGATGAGCTGATGTGGACGGGACCTAAAAACATGCCCACCTAAAAAACCTACATTTGTGTACGATTTATTTTGAACATTTCCACTGATTTATTTTGCCCCCAAAGATCCCTTTACGACTCAATCAGCTGATATAGTTCATGGAGTAAGTCTATTCATGTGTAGGAATAAGGAAGTTCAATGGTTGAGAAAATGTAGAGCCAAAGGAAAGAACTGACTCCAGATATCTACCTCATCAACCCCACGTCAAATAACCTGAACCATCCCTTTAATGTGACAATGAATACGTGACGTCTTGTCTACACAGGCTGCTTCATGTCCGCAATGGTAACTGTAAGTACCACCTGGGGGAGGAGACCTTCAAGCTTGCTCAGACTTACATGGACAAACTAGCCAAACATGGCCACCAGGCCAACAAGGCAGCGCTGTACGGCGAGCTCTGTGCCTTGCTCTTCGCCAAAAGCCACTATGACGAAGTACGTTCATCTTTAAGGTCTTTTATTTATGATAGAATCATTTTAACGGTTGAGTTGAGAAATGTGTAACTCGTTGTTTCATCAAACAGGCGTACAAGTGGTGTATAGAGGCTATGAAGGAAATAACTCCAGGGCTTCCTGTCAAAGTCGTGGTTGATGTCCTTCGGCAAGCCTCCAAGGTAACACCCAGATTGATGGGTGTTTATTTATATTAAAAATGCTGTAAAGTCACTGTGTGTGTCCAGATTGTGTCTACACTTCCATACATCAGCATTTATGAAATCAGGAAATCCTTTGCGCTGCAGTCCCAGCTGATTGTTAAAGTCTGACCTTGTCTCTGTGTCGCAGGCCTGCGTGGTGAAGAGGGAGTTCAGAAAAGCAGAGCAGCTGATCAAACATGCAGTGTTTCTAGCAAGGTAACCTGCTGAGCCTCCCGAGTCTCCACATTATTCCTGTTCCTCTGTTCGTCTCTGATGCTGAACGTGTCTGTTGTTTGTCTTTGCAGAGAACATTTTGGACACAAGCATCCCAAGTACTCCGACACGCTGCTAGATTATGGATTTTACTTATTAAATGTAGACAACATTTGCCAATCAGTGGCTATTTACCAGGTAAGATCATTATTCTTCATACTTTTGCACATTCATGTTACATGCTGCAGAGGAACGCTATGAGAATCATCATCAATCTGATTATAATAATGATAATAATAATTATAATAACTTCATTTGAATAGACAAGAAACAAGTACAAGCAGGTAAAAGAAAAATCCAAATTGAGCGTCATAGAAAGAGTCAAAAGGCATCATAAAAAACGTCTTCAATCAACATTATGCAAAAGGATCTGACAGTAAGTGAAAAGAGGCAATAAAATATGTAAGAACTATAATAAGGGATAAAAAAATCTAAATAAAACACATCAGTTAACGAGTTACAGCGTCTGATTTCAGAGTGATGGGGCTCTAATACCCAACACCCGGTGAACTTTGACCTTTGGGGGTCCAGCAGTCCTCCGTCTGCAGGTCTCAGTTCTGGGTTCAGGTGTCACCTTGTCAGTAAATCAGAGGTGTAACTGTCGGCAGAGAAATTTAAGACTTTCAAAATCAGTAATAACATTTTAAAACCAATCTGAAATCTTACAGGGAGTCACACGGAAACAACCTGGTGAAGGAAATGAAATTATAGGCATCCAACAAGAAAAATACAAAAGCAGAAATAAGCTAATACATAAAATATCAGACAGAGAAACATAACCAATCCAAATAACTAAGACAAAACATAAATAAACTAATAATTAAATAAATACGTTGGGGTGTACCTGCCTGATACTCAAAAGAAAACCTTTGGGGTTCTCTGATGGATCCTGTACTTTAACAGAACAGATTTAGGAACCGACATGACCATAACATATGATGCTGGGGAGAACCCACACTCTCTGGAGCTGGAGCGTTTTATTTCTCTGTGTGTTCACTACTGTATAAATATTAACAAGGAGGGAAATAAAACTGAGCTTAACTGAATTGCAGACGGCGCTGGACATCCGACAGTCGGTGTTCGGGGGGAAGAACATCCACGTGGCCACGGCGCATGAAGACCTGGCCTACTCCTCGTATGTGCACCAGTACAGCTCTGGGAAGTTTGACAACGCTCTGTGAGTACAGTGAATCTCACAAACTCAGTGCGGCTGCTTGACCGGCCGGCTAATTACTTTAGACATGAGCTCCTTTGTAGAGGAAGCACATGACGATGAGTCACACTGTGATGGTCTGTTCAGTCACTCAGTGTCCTGGTGGTAATGTTATGTGGCTGCATGCTGAGGGAGCGAGCCTCATATATTACACACTGAGACGGATTTAAAGATGACCAGGAGCCCAGTGGGAGATGTTTATGCATTTTTAAAATAATCTCCTCTGTAGACAAAGGCCCTCATTCAAAATTGGGTAACGCTCCGACCTCTGAGACCCTGATTCGCTTTTGCAATGTATGAGCTTCAAAACAACTTTGTTCATGGGAAGCGCTTGGCTTTCTCAGAAGTGTTTGTCCTGAACAGAATGCAGTCATTAGCCAAGCGCTGAGTTGTGTGCCATGTTTGGCTCAGTCGCTGTGTTTGTCCCTCAGATTCCACGCAGAACGTGCCATAGACATCATAACTCACATTCTGCCTGAGGACCATCTGCTGCTGGCCTCCTCCAAAAGAGTCAAAGGTAAGGCTGCTTTTCCTGGAGGCGCTGGGCTGCTGCCCACTGTGTGAATGGGGCAGTGACGGGCAACTTCTACGGTGCCTCATAGATAAACTTTTTACACCAACATTATCAGGTAGAAGCAGGTTTCTAACTCCGGCTAAGAAAAGCTAATAAAAGCTAATGGACTTTTCCTCTGCCAGTCGAGTTTGCTTTCTGTTCAGACTGAGCACACACACACCCGCAGGGAGTGACGTCATCACACGCACTTACAGAGTGCAAACACACACACGCACACACACACACAGTAGAGAGAGAGAGAGTGAGCTGTTAGCCGCCATGCTAACTGGTAAAACAGATCTGTTTCATCCTCAGGTTGGAGCTTTGATCTCGGATCTGATTTTTATAGACTTAGTATTGTTAAGCTCCGACGTTATCGGTTCTGCTCCTGGAACTAGAGAAATTAAGAAAATTGATTTCCTGTGTCGTCAATTGTTGCGTCACGTGTGTTTGCTAGCAGTCTAGTGGGTGTGTGTGTGTGTGTGTGTGTGTGTGTGGGGGGTCTGAACGACACCCATCTCTACTTCGATCAGTCTGTGTGTTTTTAAAAGTTACTTCAGAGCTGCAGCTTCACTCCCACAGGAAGGTGTTTCTGGTGACAGGTGTGTTCAGTGTCTCTGAGACGTCACGGCAGCAAAATGGGTGAAAATTTGCTCGGGTGTTGTGTTCATCACATCACTGCAGATAAATACCTGTGACTACTGCAGAGTCATGTGACCCAGGTGTGAATGCTGATTGAACCAGACAAAAGCCAGATGTTGGCGGGTTTTTGATCAGTGGAGAAGGAGCTTTTCAGTGGGGTTCAACCCTTTGAGACCCTCAGACAAACCACAAAGCAGTGTTACTGCTGGGAAAGTTCAGGTTCAAGTCAACAGTTATTACTCTGTGAAGCGGCCACTGAATAAGTGTCGCTGCTGACTGTATGCAGACACTTGTTTTAATGCTTTCCAGGGACAGTAACACACTTTAATTTAATTCCACACTTTGCTTTGACAGTAATACAATAATAAAATAAATGTGTTGAGTAAAGGTTTGTTGTAGTGACAGATGTGTCAGTAGTGATGCAGTGTCTTTTAAAAGGGTGAAGAACAGTCAATACGCCCTCCTTTGTTTCTTCCAGCTCTGATCCTGGAGGAAATCGCCATCGACTGCCACAACAAAGAGACAGAAGAGCGCCTCCTGCAGGAGGCTCATGACCTGCACCTCTCCTCCCTGCAGCTGGCCAAGAAAGCCTTCGGAGAGTTCAACGTCCAGACGGCCAAACACTACGGCAACTTAGGACGACTCTACCAGTCCATGAGGAAGTTCAAGGTGGAGAGAGACCTGTGTGTGTGTGTGTGTGTGTGTGTGTGTGTGTGTGTGTGTGTGTGTGTGTGTTTGTGTGTGTGTGTGTGTGTATTTGTTAACATATTAATTGTTATGTTAATAAGTTTTATAAAATGGGACGACCACACACTGCTGTGTAACTTGCCAGGTCTAACTTTAATCCAGAGCAGCTGTAATATTAAGTTACTGTGACGGGACTGAAAGCCGTAAATATCTGGAGATGTTTTATTGCCACCAGAATCTGAAACTGTTCAGAGAAGAATTGAAAATATTATTTTCTCTTCCTGGGAAAACGATCGATGAAGATTAAAGATTAGAGAATAATGAGTGTGGTGCTTCAGACCTACGTAGATCTACGTTTTAAATTAGATTTGAAGACAGAGTGGAATTTAAAGGTAAATTTCTGTAATATGATTCTGATTTAAAATTCAGAAAACATTATTTATATTTAACATTTTTAAAATTACATATTTTCACCAAAATTGTGCTGTTTTGCAAATGATTTATCGGCCCACCTGTAATACTCACAGGTTGGGAACCACTGCTCTGTAGGATTGTAGATGCATTGGGAAGCGATTTGTTAAACTCTTCTCACCAGCTCTTCTGTGTTTCTGTCTGTCTGGTTCTTACCTGTGACCGTTTCACCAGGAGGCGGAGGAGATGCACATAAAAGCCATCCAGATCAAGGAGCAGCTGCTGGGCCACGAGGACTACGAGGTGGCTCTGTCCGTGGGTCACCTGGCGTCGCTCTACAACTACGACATGAACCAGTATGAAGACGCAGAGAGGCTCTACCTGCGCTCCATCGCTATAGGTCAGACACGGTGGGGGAGGGGGGCGGAGGGGGGGGTCACTCAGGCTGGGTATCACCTGTAAATGTAGTGATTTTTGTCCCTGTCAGGCTCCTGTACTGGAGAAAAGATAACTTGGTATTTCCAGTGAGTGCTCAGTAGACTGAGCAGTCACATGTCCTGATCCAGTTTAATAATGCTAAATTCACAGGTTACCATGGTGATTTACACTGATTATAAGTGAGCCTGCTCCTTGATAATTAGCTGGCTAGCCCTCTTGTCTCACTCTTGTCAACTTCAAGTCGAGTCAATTTTATTTCTAGAGCACATTTAAAAACAGCTGGAGCTGACACCAAAGTTCTGCACAAACAGCAGTTAATACAAATAAATAAAAGCAAGTAAAACAAATGTAAAACACAAAGAAGGCATAGTAAATATCCTGTATACAGAAACATGTAAACATACCAACGACAACAAGAAAATAACAACAATACTGAATAACAAAGACTAAAAGGTCAGTGAATAAAAATGTGTCTTTAGCTCAGATTTAAAAATGGAGATGGAGGGAGCTTTCTTCTCGAAAAATTATTATTCTTGAACAAAAACACAGAAGACAAAAACACAGATCAAACTGAACTAAACAAACTAAGTCACACTAAACAAACCACATAATGAACACAGACACAACATCACAATATCAATCAGGCTTGACAACCTAAATAAGATATTAAAGGGTAAAATAAATAATAAGAAAACAAAACAAAGGCAAAAATTAAAATTCTGCATTTTAAATTTATTTTTATTTTTGTTGTTTTTCTGTGACACAATCAGTCACATCCATGTTATTTTCAGGCAACTATGTGAAAGAGATTTCTGATATAAAAACAGGAGTTATATGTAAGTGTTGCTAATGCTACATTACTAACATTAGCATTAACAGCTGTTGACTTACCAGTCTAGAAGAAACATTGTGAGTTTAGCATCAAACCTTATTCCTTTCCTCAGCTCCAGAGGTGGAAAGTAACATCAGTGTTAACTCTTGTTTTGTGTCTATTTTTATCATCTCTTGTACTGCAGTTAGCATGCTAACAGCTAGCTCCAGCCTGGCCACACTGTGGTCACTTTCTGATACCGAGTCAGTGTAGCGTCCAGTCTGTCGTGAAGAAGCAGCTGCTCAGAGGATGTGTTATAACATCGTGTTATAACATTCGTTGGCTGAAGCCCCGACGTTTGGCAGCAGAGAAAACTTGCATATAGCACCTTTACGTTAGCCATTAGCAGCCTAATTAGCTTGTAAGTAATGAAAGGATTAGAGTATGTGATGTTTGCTGTGTGCTCACAGGTAAGAAGCTGTTTGGAGAGGGCTACAGCGGGCTGGAGTACGACTACAGAGGCCTCATCAAACTCTACAACTCAGTGGGAAACTACGAGAAGGTGTTTGAGTATCACAACGTCCTGTCCAACTGGAACCGGCTGAGGGACCGACAGTTCGCCGTGGCGGACGCCCTGGAGGACGTCAACACTACACCCCAGCAGACCCAGGAAGTGGTGCAAGCTTTCCTATTGGCTCAGAGCTTGGGTCCCACCCGCCCCTGTCTCGGCTGATTTTTTTTTTTTTAATGAGGGATGAGAGGAGAAAAAAAAAAAAGACGTGTGGGGCTTCAGCCTGGTGAGGACACGAAACGAGCCCAGACGAGACGCTTCAGTTGCACACGATGAATTTAGTAACACACAGTAAATTCAAGCATCATTGGCAGGTTGCTGCCAGTGTGTACACACACACACACACACACACACACACACACACACATTTAGTCATGGAATAAAAAAGTAGAGAAGACACCGTTATCAAACCTCATCGACACCCACACAAACCACCGAGATGCAACTTGAGACTGACGCAGCTTCACCCACAGAGCAGACGGATGCCTTTCTCCAAGAGAAAGAGAGAGAACACGTGACGGAGGGGGAGAAATAAAAATTGAAAAGAAAAAAAGAAAACCTCAGACATCCTGTGAGGATGACAGACGACCTCTCCTCCTCTCTGGTCTCGCTCGCCTTTTTCTTTTCAGTTTAGAATCAGGACGTTTTTTTTTGTTTGTTTTGCTTTTTGTATTTGAGCCAGTGTCGCTCTGAAACTCGCCACGAGACTCGTCACAGATCGACACCGCGTTCTTCTCCGGGACTGACGGACATCACAGCATCTGTGACAAAACATCCATCAGCAGCAGCATCATCATCTTCGCCGTCGTCGCTCGGCGGATCACAGACAGAAGCTGTGGAATATTTTTGACACTTGTACAGTAAAATAATTCAAAAGATTGTACACTTAAGTTTCAGTTGAAGGCTTCTCTGCTTGACATGGACATGAAGACAGACTTCCTGTTTCTAAACAGTGGGATGTGTTGAACCAGTGGGTATGTTGTTACACACATGACTTCACAGGTCTTGTTTTCAGATTATTTTCTTTTGTTTTGTTTTTTTTCCAGCCTAGTCCTGACATAGCATCATTAAAATGCCAATAACTTATATGCAGAGGTTGTATGTTAATGTAGCTCTTTGTTTATGAACAGCTCGACTTTAACAACAAGGGACACGAACGGGAGTGAAAAGAGGAAGATGCGACATGTACAGAGGCTCGTTAGCCTCGTTAATCTGTGTGTGTGCACGTGTGTGTGTGTGTGTGTGTGTGTGCGTGCGTGCGTGTGTGTGTGTGTGTGTGTGTAGTATCCACAGATAGGACTCTGGGTGCCCAAGTGCTCCACTGATGACTACCAGCCTTACACCAGCTTGCAGTTATCTGTCTGTAGACGGACCCATACTTTTAAGTGCTAAATAAACTACTATACCCTTAAGGGCACTACAGTGGGGACCAATATTGTGTGTGTGTGTGTGTGTGTGTGTGTGTGTGTGTGTGTGTGTGTGTGTGTGTGTGTGTGTTGCCAGCCTGTCTACCTGTGCATCTGGCCTTTCCTCTCCACTCCGTCCTGTCAGATTTCCCATTAATGAAAAGTTTTTTTAATTTTTTTTTATTACTGGACCTTGTTTTTCCATCAGCCTCCGTCAGTGTCTCCGAGGCGGGAAACTCATTCGTGTTTCATTTCAGAGCTGAACTGTCTTGGTGCTCATGTCCAATCAAAACGGACCAAGAGGAAACACAAGCCTGAAAACAACAACAACCAATGAAGTGACATGATTTTAACGTTTGTAATTCCTCGTCAGTGGAAACGATCTGAAGCCAAATCTTCTCCGAGCCGTCTGATGAACATTTAAAGGACCAGTTCACTCAAATCACACAAGAGGAGGGCTCTCTCACTTACCTGTGGTGCAGTGGTTCCCAAACCTTCACCTGATGAATGTTTACATCTGAGAATGTTAATCTGCTGATTTTCATAAACAGAAATGTGCAATATTCACCAAACATCAGGATCCTTTCATCTGGTTCATGTAAATTTAAAATCCAGATGCACGTCACTCACACCGGGTGTTTTACAGTGTGAAAATAAACTCACCAGCGCCCCCTGGTGCACAAACTACATAACAGCAGCCCCTGTGTCTAAATGACCTCTAACGTATCTTTAGCATTTCATTTCTCTGCTGACGTTTCCTCTGTAATATAATCAGCTAATATCAGACGGTGATTGTTTCCCCTTAATACAAAGCTTAATGTGATGTGAGTGTTTCTGAGCGTTTGTGTAAGTTGTGAGCAGTTCAGGTGTAGAGTGATTTTACCTTCAGGCTGCCGAAGAGTTCAGAGGCCTGAACAGGAAAAACCGGAGTTTGTCAAAAGATAAATAGAATTTATTGTTGTAGGATTGTGTGTTTTTTTACTGAACTCTTGTCACAGGAATCATCTACAGAAGAGGATTAGCACCACGTGAAAAAAATTTAATTCAAAGAGTTTAAAGTCCAAATTCTTTTGAGAAGAAAGTCAGAATTGGACTTTAAACTTACAAATCAGAGAAAAATTTCTGAGTTTAAGGTCCAAATTTTTCTCTGATTTCTTAATTTAGTCTGAATTTTTCCATAAATTCTGAGTTTAAAGTCAGAATTGAGAAAAAAGTCTGAAAAATTTGGACTTTAAACTGAAAACTCAGAATTCAGAGAAAATTTGTGACTTTTAATTTTTCTCTAAATTCTGAGTTTAAAGTCAGAATTCTAAAAAAAAAAATAAAATAAATTTAAACATTCACTTGGTCCTAATCCTCTTCTGTAATCAGTGGTTGGGAACCACTGTTCATTTTGGTTGGTTTTCAGTGGAACTGAAAAAACTTTGTATGAAAACTGGAAGGAAACTTAAAAGGAAATGTTGCTGTTGCCTCTTTTTAAATGAAGTCTTTGAATATTACAGATCCCGGTCACTTTCAGTGGCAGAGGCAGAAATGTCCGATTTTCATTTCAGAACCTGAACTAACTGCATGTGATGAGGATTTGGATGAACTGGCCCTTTAAAGTAGCGCAGGAGGGGAAGTGGTGCACGAGCTGAAGCCTGACATGAATAACTGAGGAGCTGATGGAAACAGAGTCGAGCTGGAAAACGAATTCAGGCATTAATGAACATCAGTTACTGAGAATGTGATGCCTTCAATAAGAACCCGCTGTTTTTAATGAATGAAGAAAAGAAGCTTTGCCTTGCTGTTGCTTCAGTGCTGTCGGACGTCTCCCTCTCTAGCAGTGATGTGAGTGAGTGGCTCCAGCTGAGGAGGTCCAGCCTTAGCCCCCCCCCCAAAAGACGCTCAGCTACACATTTGGTGCTT
>NW_019525199.1:203753-234054 GCF_002814215.2 Seriola lalandi dorsalis | reverse complement strand
CCCCCCCCAGGTGACAGAAAACATTTGTCCAGTGTTTATTACAAAAGTCAACACATATCTTCTTGTCCTAAAAAAAAATGAGTAGTTGCAAAAATATAATGGCAGTATCCATCACCTTTAACCCCGCCCCCTGCTGTACTGACTGCTTTTGATCTGAGGTCATTTTCTGGACGTGTTGCAATGCATTCTGGTCTATTAGCGCTGCTGTTTTAGTGGGATTTTTTTCTCTGTATCTCCACCTGTGAAAGTTCACTGATGAAGTATTTTCTGTCCAAACTGGAGCTGAAGTGTCAGTTTCTCGCCATGATGTCACAGTTTCTGTTCGGCCAATGGGGGAAAAAAGAAAAAGAAAAATACATTTAAAAAACATTTTGACTCAGAAATGTGATTTATTTTTAATTTTTAAGTGTTTTATTAACGAACCAGAGAAACCAGATGATGGAATGTAGGAGACAACATCATCATTGTGATCTGATATAAGGGAATGAAGTTGTCGCAGAGCCGGGGGGGGGGGGGGGGGGGGGGCTGAGAGACTTGGACAAATGCTCATTAAAGCTGTGATGTCTCCTTCTGTCTCTGATGTGACGAGGGGACGTTTCACTGTCCGCTTGTTACTGCTTCACTGTTTAGCTGCAAAAACATTAAATCTTGTATCATTGATCACAAACACCAACATGCAGTTTTCTCTTGTGTTCACACTTTAAACTAAGACAGACCTGGCACATGTTTGTGTGCCCCCCTCCCCAAGGGTAAAGTTTTCACCATGACGTCAATAAACCTCCAATAGAGACACGACACAGTGAACTGCTGCTGTGCTGAACCCATCAAAAAGGAGCTGAGTGTGGTTGTCTGCATGTGAGGCATTCAGGGAACATCTGTAAATTGTACCATCTACTGATAAGTGTTCCTATGAGATGTTTGGGGTACATTTGTAAATCGAACGGTCTACAGATGGTCCTCATGTGAGATGTTTAGGGGGCATCTGTAAATTGTAGTGTCGCCCAGTAGAGTGCATGTGAGGTGAGGTTTAAATTGTAGCATCTACAGACAGTCTGAATGTGAGGTGTTTAAGAAACGTATGTTAATCGTAGCACTTACTGATAGTCTGCATGTGAGGTGTTCAGGGGACATCTGTAAATTGTGGGGGGTTCTTTAAGGACCACACTTCCTACAACTGTCTTTTAGCATTTTATTGCACGGCACCAGTAATAACCTTCCTGCAGTGATAGATGAATAAAACATTGACAGAGAGACACAGCTCTTATAAAACAGAAACCCGAAGTACAAAATACATTCCTTCTGTAAAATATTACAACAAAGAAATAACCAGCAAATCTGCAGCTGCAGAGAAACAAAACATTTACATCATCAACAGTGACACTGAACAGGTCTCGACAGCAGACCCTGGTGAACAAGCACAAAGCTGCTGGAGGTCCGTGAAGAAATAATAATAATATAAATAATATTATATATTTATAATAATATAAATAAACTGGATGTTATGAGTTTTCCATGGTAAAAACTAATATACAGCTACGATGATCATCTCTCCTGTGAATGTTTAACACTCATTCTTCTTCTGTCCTGCTGCAGGTGTAAAACACAGGAAGTAAGTCAGGAGAAACAGGAAACTACAGCTTCACATCAGTGTTACACTAAACTGAGTCCCCTACACTGACTTCCTGTTCAGTCCTGGAGTGATCTCTGTCCACACTGAGCTTCTCCCTTTGGTTCATAAGTAAACAGACGTTACAGATTGTCTTTTGTCTTATCACCAACACAAAGTTGTTGTGTTGTTTAATGTTGAAGTATTACATTACATTATTATTACATACTTTAAACTGACCTGAGGAGATTCAGGAAACAGACCGAACCTTTTCATCTCTCTGATTGAAGAGAAACTGAACTGAGCCACTGAGTTTCACATCAACAACAAATTATAATATCTGTGTTCTGTTTGACATGTATCTGGATATCCAGATCAATCATGTTCACTGATTTAAATGAGGCGTTCACTGACGTTCCTCTACCTGTAAAACAGCCTCATTGAAAAACTAGACAGAAGGTTGAAACCCTCCTCACATCCCTGTTTATCCAGAGTCAGATAAAATATGAACCGTTTGTGTCAAAATTTGTCATAATTTCTGTGAAGTCTTGAGTAATGGTTAAAGAGGGATTTGACCTTTGACCTTTGATCACCAAAGTCTAATCATTTCATCCTTGAGTCTCAGTGAAGGTTTTTACAAAATGTGGAAGGATTCCCTTGAGGACTTCTGGATATGTTGTGTTCACACAGCCAAACCCATGTTTTGTGACATCACCATGACCTTGACCTTTGACCTTTAGCCACCAAAAATCACTCAGTCTGTCCTTGAGTCCTAATGAATGTTTGTGCCAAATGTGAAGAAATTCCCTCAAGGCGTTACTGAGATATCATGTTTACAAGAGAGACACAGACGTACAGACAACCTGAAAACAAAATGGCGGCTCCAACTGTCGCCAGCAGAGGAATAAAAACAAAACGTTACCCGACATCATTGTTCATACAGAAGCTGGAATAACAGCAGATCAGCTGACTCTGTCTTTCAGTTCTTTCTCTCCTCCGGCTCGTCACTGGTGAGGTATTCAACGTGAGTCCATAAACACCACATCTACAGAGAAGAGGATGGATCGCATGTTCACGTTCACAACTATTCCATCATGTTTATGGTTACCACGGGTTACTGAGTGTTTGAGGGCGAGCTCCTACCTCCGCTGACAGAGCCAGCAGGCGGCCTGCGACCAGCAGCGTCGTCCCCAGAGCTCGGACCCAGAGAGGCAGAGACAGTAAATCCCTCTGGAGCCCGTAGAGCCACAGAGGGAGGCAGTGCAGCCCGCTCACCACCCACGTGCCCAGCGGCGTCCGAAGCCCTGAAGGCAGCACAGAGTTCAGATTAACTCTGTCATTCATCTTCTTCATCATCATCATCATCATCTTATTCACAGACACACACTCGTTACCGTTTGTCATGATGGCCTGAATGAGTCGGGGGCTGCAGGTGAAGCTGCTCTTCCAGTGGTTTCCTCTGGTGCTGTGGTTACACACAAACACACACCACTCCAATGCAGACACCAGCCAGCCCCACTGCAACACACACACATGCACACACACACACACACACCACGCACCCACACACGCACCGCACACACACGCACACACATGAAACCATTAACAAAATTATACAGGTCACAGACTCAGAGTCTGAATTCATCTGTGGCACAAAGTTTAGTTTTCTTGACTATCGTAAGCCAGACTGTGGTGCAATGAATTCTGGGTAAATTAAGGTTTTTCTTCACAATCTAAAAAAAAAATGGCCAACAGAGGATCAACATCCAGCCGCTCAGCTCCTTTTACCTTCAGCAGAACATGTTTGTCTTTGGAAGAATTCGACAGTCACAACATTTTTACTTGGAGAGTGAAACAGTAAAAAAACAAAATGGCCAACGTCTCTAAAAACTCTTTCCCTTTCTTTCCATAACAATATGCCACCGCACCTCAAACAGCTGGCCCCACAGCATGCCTCTGCCCAGGTTGTCCACCACTACGTCCAGCCAGGCCCCAAACCTGGAGCTCTGGCCCAGCCTCCTCGCCAGCCACCCGTCCACTCCTGCACAAAACACATCATTATATCACTTTTACTATTATTATTACTGTTATCCAACGTCTCACCTTGCTGCGCTGCAGAACAGAGAGGTTCAGGAGATCCTTTGTCTCCACTGCCATCAGGCTGTATAAAGGAAATGGCTTGAGAACTGGACTAATTTAACTATTATGTCTCTTGTTAACTATTATTATTATTATTATTACCATTATCATAATTTTTTATTATTACTGCACTGCAGAACAGAGAGGTTCAGGAGATCCTTTGTCTCCACTGCCATCAGGCTGTATAACACCTCAGCCAAAGGAAGTGGCTTAAGAACTGGACTAATTTAATTATTATTGTCTATTATTTATTATTTACTATTATTATTATTTTTATTATTACTAACAAGCTACTGGATACCTGAATTTTCCCTAGGGGTTAAAGTATCTATCTATCTATCTATCTATCTGTCTATCTATCTATAATCATAAATAAGTTATAATATATCTATCATAACTTATTTATTCAATATCATTCATTTCATCCACAATACCTATAATTTATAATCAGGTTCCTCATTTGGTGAAGTGCATCTTTTCTATAACATGACAGGACGCAGGTAAGACAAGATAAAAAGATGCCACATTACCATCCAGTGCTATGGAGACAGAGTACAGAGGCACAAACACAGCTGGTGTCTGAGAGGCGCGCCATGCCGCAAACACAAGGCCGATCCTGATGTATCCTGAAACACAAATACACACATTCATTCTGTGACTTCAACTGTTCCTTAAAGTCCAACCATGTGTTTCTCACCAATAATATTCGGCCAGTACAGCAGCACATTGCGGGCCATCTCCCGTCAGTAGTTAGTGATGCAACGTCATTCCTGGAGGAAGACGATTTAAACCGACCTCTCTAACTATGAAAACAAGCGCGCGGCACATGTCGTAACTCATCCGTCGGTATGTTAAACACTCGGATCCTCTTACCGAGTTTTTAAAGTGACGTGCTTCGGGTGTTCTTCATGTTCGTCACACCACCTGGCGACGTATAACTCTGGAGCGTGCGCAGAAGCTTCCCGCCAAACTCAAGTCAAAAACTTGGAGATTCACTAGCACCACATCAGCATAGTTTTTGACGGTTAACGCCCCTACTTGTCTGTGCGGTACAGTTTAGTGCAAAGGAATTAGTTAACCGATCTTGCCGAAGTCATTAACATCCCCACACAAAACCAAAGATGTATTAAGTGATGTTCTACGTAAAGGATATCTCGAGTATGAGTCAGCTAAGATTAAATTGGTACATTTCTAAATAGAGTTCGGCGTGATGCCTCGCTGTAAACATGGGAACTGGAACGAGCTACCGTTAGCCTAATATATGGTTGCTAAGTGCATCTGAATTAAATTAAACTGAATAAGTGTGCTAACTTTTTTTTTTTATAGCTGACAACACGGCGTGTCTCTTCCCTTTTATCGCCCCAGCTAGCTTCCGCTGAGTAACGTTAATATCTGTGTCGCTGTGGTGAATGTTAGCCGGTGTTATTTAGCAGAGTGCCCACAAGATGGCGCCACTCCATCTTCTTTACAACCTGTGCTCCTCTCACTTACACAGGCATACACGTTAACAGCCCGGTATGACTGCGCATAATGAGTCAAAAACCTATTTTATAGTTTGTAAACAAGAAACAGAGGAAAACACTTTATGGAGAAACTGCCGTTGACATCAAACGCCTGTGTCTGTAACTTCAGTTGTGTTTACAGGCATTTGAAGGAGCTGATCAACTGACCTGTAGAGTCAGATCATGTGACAGAATGGAGGCGTCGCTGAAAACATTCACCCGTTCACCACATACACACACTACCAGGAACCTGGTTCACAATAAATGGATACGGCGACAAACACTTCTGCTCAACTCGGCTCGTAACGTTCATTTCCTCACATTGCAATGAAATGAGGGGAGCATGGGGGCCAAAGAGTCGAGGATAGGATTCCTGTCGTATGACGAAGCCGTCAAGAGAGGTAAGCCGAAAAAGCAAGTGACTAAATCCACCTCAGTTTGCGCTAGCTTAGCCGAGTGTCTGCTAACAGGCTAGCCCGGTACATACGAGGAGGACGTCCTGACCACCCGCTGCAATCTGGTGATTTAAGTGTCCTTGGTTAATGTACACGGTAGACACTTGTCCAAAGAAACAACAAACGGCCTCTACGGCACTATTAGCATCCATAGCTGAATTCGGCATAGAGACATTTAGGAAAACCGCCCGGATTTTAATTAGATGTTAAGGTGTACATTAGCTAAGCCTGTATTTTCATGTGTCGTCTCCCCCCCACAAAATACACTCCGTTTGGCTGCAGTGAGAAGCGTTTCGTAGTATTTACATGTTACTTTAATTGTAGTTAAAAGTACATATATGGATTTTTGCCATCCCGAATTTAAGTATTCTTTATAGTTATATCGAAATAGCGCTGACTGGTGTTTTATGAAGCGCGTATCTTCGCTTATGAGCAAAGTCACGTTAAACTGACGGATTTCTGGACGGAGCTTGGTGTGACGTTCCGTCTGTGAAAGCGGTACTTGAGTAGCTAAGGGTTTTCTGGCTTGACAGTATTTAATCAAAACAGTTGTGCAGATAGATTTGAATATGTGCTAACTTTTTTTTTTTTTGGCTGACAACACGGTGTGTGTCTTCTCTTTTATCACCTTAGCTAGCAACCGCTGAGTAACGTTAATATCTGTGCTGCTGCTAGCTTACTTGTCAAAGCTAGACAGTTAGCTGGCTCGCTACAAGCTAAGTTACCCCAGAGGGAAATGCCTCCAGACTGTTTGTTTTATTTTACTTATTTATTTATTTTTTGCTTGGATCGGCTAACGTTGCTCATCAGTGTGTGTACTGGTGGTGTGTCGGGTTGTTTCTGCTAACACACACATGAGCTAGCCGTGCAGTCGGGGCGTTTGGCGGAACAACAAACAGATGTGTTTTGCTCTCAGACGCTTCAAAATTAGCTTGTGGACATTTTTTTGTAAACTGAGGGAGCCATTGCTTCATCTCTAACATTAAGCAGGAACTCATTAACCCGTATCCACTATGCATTTCAGCTCATATAGACTCAGGTGCACCTACACAAGTGTTTTGCTGTCATGTGAGGTTACATACAGTCTAGAGATGGCTGAGGTAAAGCTGTGTTGTAATTTATGCACAGCCTGAGTGTTGGTGCACTTATGTAAGATGTGGGTGAGCATTTATCAGGAAGCACACAGGAGATCTTATCCATGATGGCCTTCTTGTTGCACTTTACTCCCTGGGTTGGCAGCAGCTGACCTTTGTCAGTCTGGACTGCAGGCTGTGAGAGGCTGTTACACATTCATCCAGGACAGCGTGAGACCGGTCTGTCCTATCACAGTCACATTTAGCTAAATAATTATGGCCTTATAGTCAACAATCTTTAAGATTATTGTTTCCACACAAAAACAGTTGCAAATATAAATAAACCTTAACCTATTCTGTTGTTTTTTTCTTATTACCTACATGCCATATTTTCAGTGTTGCCTCCTTGTGCGTTGGTTTTTGAACATTCCTCAAGCCGATCGCCATTCCAACTCGCATGATCACATGTGACCACACACACAGCACACTTACACACAGGGGGTGGTGGAATTATCCAGCCATCCAGCCTTATCTGACCAGTCACATGGCAGCATTCCTACTTCCCACAGCCGGGCCGGAGTGTAGCAATTACTGGGTCAGTTTTCACGGAGGCTCGCTCCAGTAAGGATGATGATGATGGTCAGGGAAGGTAGCATCCTGTTGGAAAGGCTTTGATGTGTTCCTGTTGTAAAACTCAGGATCAGTCAGAGTTCCTTCAAACCTGATTTTGTGAAGTTGAACGTGTCCTGTCTGTTCACTTGTACAGATTCTAATTGCTGGAATATATCTACAGTAAAACTAGTATTTTTGCAGTTTGAGAGATGTTCAGATTCACATATTCCTATTAGATGAGCATATTTTTTAAAGACAACAACCTTGGATCAGTGCTGCATAAGTTTGTGCATCATACGTGTGATGACATCCATCACAGTCAAGATTTACAGTTGCCATTTACAGCAAAGATTCAGGACACAGTTGATGTGATGTTTGTTCCTGATTCTTGAGTCTTGAAATCCTGAACTGTTTCATTTCATTAGCCTGAGCAGAAGAATATGCTTATTATGTCGGAGAAACATGATTGGTCATGAATGAAGGTGACGCATTAGTGTGGTATTGTGAAATTATCCAGAAGGCGAGTTTGATTCATGTGTTGAGTAACATGAAGGTTAATGTTTAAGGTTCTCCTTCTTAAATGGCAATTTACAACAGAGAAGTAATTCCCCAGAAGTAGAAGCTGACGTTTCATCCATGCAGCAGATCTTTCCTGATAGTGTTCAATTACCAGAATCTGTCTGGACCTTGCCTGAAGTGTTGACCAACCTCTGTGGTGATTTGTGGAGCTTGTTTCATTGCCTTATTTTGTAACACTCTGCCACATGCTCATTGTTGTGAGTCAGACTCATTAAAAAGTATGTATCTGCTTGAATGGGCAGGCTATATATATATATATATATATATATATATATATATATGTATATGTGTGTGTGTGTGTGTGTGTTCATAGTAGGTTTTAGTTCTTATCAATTAAGCTGCCCAGCAAAAAGAGAAGAATGTTGTTTTTCACACTCTCTGTAATATCTCTGTAAATCTTTATTTTGAAAACCAAAAAGCAAATTACACATTTTAAAATTTATATTATAGTTGTTCCATAATTAAACCCCAACAATAGAAACTTATCTTTTATTTTTTCATCTTTTTCTACAGTAAGCTATAAGTCTCCAGTCTGGAGTGACTTTGATTTAGCTCTGGACATTATTTGCATTATTTTATAATAAACTAAAATTATCAAATTTCATAGCATGAGAATTTATTAATGTATAATAATATATTAATGGATTTGTGCCTTATTAATAATACGTATGGCTCGTAAAAACTATTGAATTTATACTGGTTTTAAAGCCGACCCTCCACACTTCTGCACAATAACTTTATATAGGGAACTATCAGTGAGCAGTGAATTAAATACAAGGTCTTGTGATTTAATATATCACTAGATTTATACAGGATTGCTATTGACTTTGATATTTCTTCTTTAATATAATCGATTCATTTTTTAATTTTTTTAATTTAGTCTCAAAAATTTTCAATTTCAGCATCTCAGATTTTTAGTTAATTTTCTTTTTGATTTCCAAAAATCATAAACTTAGTTTTCTTAATATTAAGTGACAATTTACTGACTTCAAACCAAGTTTTGAGAACTTCCCGCTCCCTTTCAACCTCCTGCAGAACTTCTTATGAATCAGGTTCTGCTTCGTAGTTTTTTCCCTGGAATACGCTCACAGGTTATCTGACCCTGTGTGGTTGACCACATTGTAGTTCAGTAATACAACCACCACCGCGGTCACCGCTCTGACACAGGTCACCTGTAACAGTCACCTGAGAACTGCAGCCTTGTGTTTGTGCTGGACGTCAGCAGGTCTTATCATCCGGGCTGATACACCTCTGCTTTGCATTCTCACGTCCCGCTCCTGGATGTGGATTTGTCCACAGCCGCCACAGAGGCTTCCAGTGTGACGTCTGCTATGGCACTTTGCATGTTAGTGTATCTCAGTGGGACATTTTTAGGTTGGCTGTAGCTCGTGTGGTTATCTGGGATATAGTTAAACACTTTACAGACTGTGTGCGACGTGCAGGATGTTTTGTATATGACGTTTGACTGACATCAGCGTTTCCTGCCGCTGCTAAAATTTCATATGATCATCAACCCTCTGAGGTCTGAGTATTTTCACGATTTCTACATCGTTTCTTAAATTCACCTTTTTAAAGGGTTGCATATAACTTAGCGCCCAAGTGTTGTATGTCACAATTATCTGAAGTATCTCGGCTCTTTCTATAATGACACTCCTGTTTGACCCTCTCTGCACTGTGCAAACAGAAATAAATTAATAGAAATAAAATAAAAAATAAAAGGGCAATATTTGAGTGTAATAGTCGATGAATGTTTAATAAATGCATAAAATGAGATTTTGTGATATCATTGAGTCGAAGCGTTGTCTGTCACTCTGCTTAAAGCAAATTTTAGAGGTCTTTACAGATTATAACAACATTTAAATCATATTTCTACACTGTGTTATCACAAAGATATTAACAGAAACATCTGTCGACCTCAAAAGGATTAATTAATAAATTCTGCAGCTTCTCAAGACCAAGAAAAGTCGTATGTTGTTTCCTCAACTGCTGGAAAAGTGAAGGGGGGTTAGTGCGAGCAAACATCTGTCCAAGAAAGGCTAACGCTAATGGTACATTTGTTTGCTGCTATGTAACGTTAGCTACATTCACAGGAAGGCATGCTAATTAGCTGCTTGTCATTACTGCTGTGAGTAATTTTCCGTGTTGTGGCGTTTCACTTTTTGATACTAATTTCTACAGTTAAATGTCAAAAGCTGTAAATTAAGACACAGAAGACAAACACGAGTCGTCCCATCTATAATAACTGTGTTTCATTTGAAGCTGTTCTGACTCCGCTGCTGAAATAAACTCTATGGGAAACGCTGCTGACATATTCAAATACTGCACGGTGAGTGTTGTCATAAATACGTGTGATTTAAAAAAAAAAAAAAAAGATTTTTAGATTCCCTTCAGTGATTTCAACGTGAAATCGTCAGTTTGACAGTTTGTGGAAGGAGATCTTTCATCTGACAGTTGCTCAATCATGTCAGTCCCAGACTTCCTGCTGCTGCTATAAATCAATAACACACAGTCTTAAGCCATTAGTATTAATAAAGCTGCACAGCGAGGGTGTGTGTTGTTTCTCCTCCGTTTCACTCACTGAGCTTCACAGATCAGTGAAATACTGTTTCATACTAGAGACTGATGACGGCAGCCGGGACATGTTGACGCTCTGTTGTCATAGGTCGGACCACACCTATCTTTAACTTTCATTTTGATCTCACCTACACACCTGTAAAGTCTTGTGACTGCGTCTTGAACGGTTGTGACGCTGTTGTGTTTTTTTTAAAGTCACTTTTTATTTATTTTCCAGTCACCTCCTCGTGGACGTATCCCTCCACCACTCGGACTAGTTTCGGGTTACATCCCTGTTTATCCACAGTCATATAAAATATTAACCAATTGTGTTTTTTCTGAGGTCACTGTGACCATGACCTTTGACCTTTAGCCACCAAAATCTAATCAGTTCATCCCTGGGTCCAAGTGAATGCTTGCACCAAATTTGAAGAAGCACCGTTAGAGCGTTACAGAGATATGATGTGGAGGGACGGAGCTGCTGCTCTGACTGTCGCCGGTTCGAAGGAATTAAAAAAACAATAACATTACACAGAAAAACATAAACAAAAGAAGCAACAACAATAATAATAAAAACAATCAAACTAAGAACAGCAAAGACAAAGAAAGAAATAAAAGAAAATGTACCCAGGTTAAACTTTGGCATCGCCTGGTTAGCCACTGAATATTGTATTCATGTAGGGGCCCTATGTTTTCCTAAATACTTCCTGTTAGTTGTTCATTTTAAAAATGAATTGTTCAGTTGCTTATTTTATCTACTTTGGTCGTTTCTCTCGACCACACGTTGATATTTCTTGTTTTCCAGAGCCTGAGCACAATCCCACAGTGACACTGTTAGCTAGCTCTGTGTTAGTTCCCTCTACAGTAGGTGTGTTTTTCTGTGTTACACACACACACACACACACACACACACACACACACACAGATTCTTGAGGAAAAGAAAACAATACCAGCTGGTAAATGTTAAATTCTCATTAAAAGTCCTTTGTACGTGCTCTGATAAGACAGAGTCCTGTGCAGCACTTGTACCCAGATAACAGAGCAGAGTTTTTGTGAGTCAGTTCCAGTTCAGGTACAAGAGCTGAACCACATGCAGAAGAAATCACATTGTGGTTCATTTTTACAGATATTGTGATAAGAGGTTTATGAGTGGGAAATGATGATGATGTGATTTTTGTTGAGGTCGGTGTTAAACAATCACGTTCCCTCACATCTGGAGAACATGATTTATAGGTCGAGGCGTCTCTGTAGCAGCTTATTGCTTCATTTATATTAGTATGTTGTGAGACATTTGACCTTTTTATCAAACAAAAAGCAGCTTCTGCGATTGGCTATAGTGCAATGACTGGCTATCTTCTCTGTTAATAAACATGTAAGTTCTTTTGAACAGCAGACACTTTGACTTGTCATAGTGGGAGTACAACATTAAGGATGGCTCTGTTGAGTTCCAGTAAGTCATGACCGAAAAAATGAAGCATCAACAGTGAAGAAGAAGCTGCAGTTCCTCTAACGACCACTAGAGTCTGGCTCCAACAGTGAGTCAGTCCCCATAGACTCCCACGTTAAAATGTCCAACTTTACAGCAGAAATAAACATGTTTACAGCCTGGTACAGAAACTGTTTTGGTCTCTAGAGCTAATTTACTCCTTCATGACACCTGTTTATATAACTCACCTGTTTACACTTTATTAAGGACTAAAGTTATGGAGGATTGAGGGCGTGGCCACTGAAGTCTCAGCTCCACACAGGCCCCGCCTCTTTGTCCATTTTTGGATTAGCTGGGAGTCGTGGTGCGAAGTCAGACACTGCCAAGATGGCGACAGTGGAGCAGCTCGCTCTGAGCTTTAGAAACCGACAATCTTTATTTGCAGTCTGTGGTCATGACAGTGAGCTGACATGAATGTCACCAGAACCCTGAAACCATCATTAGTCTTGTTATCTACATATTGTGTTTTTCCTGCCGTCACACGTCAGACTGTGATGGAGGAAGTTCACCAACACACAGGTTAGCCACAACACAGAGAGCACACTTTCATTATGAGGATTCTGTCAATACAAGTATAAAGATGTTGTTGTCCCAGCAGCCTCGTGGTGAACGTTTGGTGGATGTTTGGTGGATGTTTGGTGGATGTTTGGTGGATGTTTGGTGAATGTTTGGTGAATGTTTGGTGGATGTTTGGTGGATGTTTGGTGGATGTTTGGTGGATGTTTGGTGGATGTTTGGTGAATGTTTGGTGGATGTTTGGTGGATGTTTGGTGAATGTTTGGTGAATGTTTGGTGGATGTTTGGTGAATGTTTGGTGAATGTTTGGTGGATGTTTGGTGGATGTTTGGTGTGGTGGTCGCAGGTGAACGGAGCTTTTCAGGAACAGGGCTGCTGTATCTCTGCCTGCAGGTGTTTCTGTTGACAGTTCAGCCTGACTGAAAGGTCACCGGGGCTCATGTGAGTTCAGTATTTGCATGCTGCTCCAGAAGCCTCTGCGCTCGCTGCCGGCCGGGCCAGGGGGGGGGGGGGGGGGGGGGGGGGGGTCTGCAGAAATCAGACCCATTGTGCTCTGAGAGTTGAATGGTAACCAGTGCAGTTAATGCAGCCCAGTGTCCACCCATTGTATCACAGCATCACAATACACAAAGAGTTCTCCGAGGTCTGGACCGCTTTGTGTTCCTCCTCCATCTTTGCTGTTCCCCCTCAGTGCTGGGGTGTCATCACTTGTATAGTAGAACACTTCTCTCTAATTCACAAGCCACACATGTTCTTTATTTACTGTCTGGGTTTGCAGAGGTCGAGCTGTGACACAAAACACCTTAAGTTTTCTACATGAGTATGACAGGTTTAATTCCTCCTCAGCTGAGGGAGTAACTCCCTGGGTGTTGCACAGAAACTCTTAAAAGGTTTCCTTAGTTAAGGAGAAAAGTTAAGGCATTTGCAGCAGTGAAAGAGATTTTACGGCGGTGAAATTCCTCTGTTTCCAGGTTGTTTGTTGTTGTTTGTTCTTCCGTTTGTTTAGAGATGGACACAATACCTGTGGTTAATAGATTAATAGACGGCTTGTGTTGTGAATCCGAGAGGTGAAGATTTTCCTACAGACAGTGAAGGAGCATCAGGCTGCTGGTTCCAGTCGTTGTCCAGTGAAACTACAGTTTGATGTAGTTAGTTTTTTTGTTTTTTAACTTAATGTGGACGTCATTTCCACAAGGATAAGGATGTTTCATGTGTTTCCATATTTTATTGTTTTCACAGCACGTTGTGTAAAACGAGTTGAGTCACGTCTGACTGACTGTGAACGCATCATTTACTGTCTTGAAGTTGAAGATCTGTCTGTTCGTCCTGCAGGTCTGAAAGAGACTCTGATTCTGTGTCTGGTCATTTGATTTCAATCAGAACTGAGATCATGATTTTCTCCCATGATCCTTTTGAAGAAAAGATTTATTGATCGTCAAAACAATGAATTGTTCAGCCCTGATATCTGCTCAGTTTGGATTCCCACATCCTGTCTTGTGACCAGACTGGGTTCTGGTTTGAAGCTGATTTTTAGTGGAGTAATTGATGCGTCTGCTGATCTTTCTTTCATCTTTTCACCCTGTGAGAGTTTGAAACGTAAGTGCAGAATGATTTGCATGAAACGTGGACCGTCTCTGTTATTTCTAGGACTTCAGTTCAAATGGAAAATCTGAAAACAACAGCAGCAGCAGCAGCAGCAGCACAGACATGATCCACTTGCAGAACGTTGCTAAAATGGAGACTGTGTTTTTCAGTGTCACACTCACTGTGCCGTTATCATTAATTACAACTGCTGCTTTTTATTTGTGCTGTTCCAAAATTCAGTTACTCACAACTCTTTTTTTGTGATCAATAATTTATGCCTAAAGAAAAAGAAGTAACAACACAAAATTGAATATTACTGGATCCCTCCCAGCTCCGTCCACATTTAGGCAAAGAAGAAGAATTACAGTCAGAAATAATAATAAGAATATCAGAAAAAAAGAAAATAAACAATAAACGAATCACAGACTTTAGATAAAGATGGACGACACCTCTGTGACGTCGCCCACGGGTTTCTGAAGCTCAGAGTGAGCTGCCCCACTGTTGCCATCTTGGCAGTGTCTGACTCCGCCCCCTAACTCCGGCCTAATCCAAAAGAGACCAAAACAGTTTTTGTACCAGGCTGTAAACATGTTTATTTCTGCTGTCAAGTTGGACATTTTAACATGGGAGTCTATGGGGACTGACTCACTGTTGGAGCCAGACTCTAGTGGTCGTTAGAGGAACTGCAGCTTCTGGTTCTTCACTGTAGATGCTTCATGTTTCAGTCTGGAGGTTGATGCTTGGTTTAGTAGAGTGGGGGGGTATGTATTTGACAGCTGCTGTACCTGGACATAGATCAAATTTATATCGCCGATATCTTCCATTAAGAATAACGTTTTCCATCCTGATTATCTCAGGAAATCCCAGGATGATGCGTGATGTATTTTTCAATCCTCTGCTGTATGAAGGAATAATGATCCCAGAAACACCCCCCTCTCCTTCTCCTCGGGACTAAGCTGGTCTGCCGCAGTTTAAACTCTCCGTTGACTTTGCCTCTGACCTTTTTCTAATTTGTTTTTTATGAGCTCTGTTCTTCTCCCGTCGTCCTCAGACACGACGCTCATTCCCTCTCCGCTCAGCGTCCTCTCTGCAGCTCTGTATCAGCTACAGACGCTCTCGTTTATTCAAGGGTTTAATGAGACATCACTGTTCTCATCCGTCGTCATGGAGAACGCAGCAGAATCATGATTGTTAAGAAAACTGTTTTTATTACCGACCTCTGAGTAGAGCTGGGCGATTAATCTAAGTTTATTTTTTATTAGGATTTTGTCTCCAACGATTATGAAAACAAGATAATTAAGATAAAATGAATATTGTGCTGCATTTACAGTCTGGCAACACATAAACATAGATTTATTATATTGTATATATTAAGATATTTATTATTCTGTTTATCTAATTTGTTTTTCCGCTGACAATAAATGGTAGTAAGTCTTTAGTCAGATTAATTAGTAAGCATTAACTTGATCTTGCCAAATAGTGAACCTGCACCAATCTATCTGTGTTAAGTGTTCACAACTGAATTAATACCTAATTATAAACCATTTATAAATCCTTTATAAGGGCAGTCTTATTGTGAAGTGGAACCCTTGTTTATTTGAATGTTAATGTGCAGAAATGTATTTATCTTTATGCAGGACTCTTTCTTCCCAGTGTTTTTGTCACCAGTGGAAACTCTCGTCCTGCAGGAAGTCACTGAAATAGTTCTGCACATTAACCCCGTCCTTCTTCTTCTGCTGCTGCTTCCTGGAAATACGAGCATTTGCCAAAATCAGTGATGGGTCATGATTTTCGTTAAATTTGAAAACATGGAATAGTTAATGCGACTATCGTGTTGATTTAAAATCCTGTAACGCAGAACACAACTACTGAACTAAATCAGTGCTGCTGGGACAAGCACCCCCCCCCCCTCTACACATCAATCCCCGTGACTGGTGGGAAACAACAAAAACAAATATCCCCGACTTGCAAAATTAGCAACGGAATACTTGTGTATGAATAATCCAGTAGTTTGAAGTGAATTTCGAATTGTATTTTTGTATTTTCCCCCGGCAAAATGTTGAATTATTCCTTTAATGTGGTTGCACCTGTGGCCCTGCAGCGCTTTAACAGTCGTTATTGACACATTGAATCTGCTCTTCAGGTTTTCTAAACCTCCAGCTGCACGTTGAAGAGCGAGAGGGGATGAGGAGAGAGTTATTTAGGTAATAAGTCAGATGAAGGGACATTAACACCCGGACCACCAGCTGATCCGCCTCATTTTAACGGCTCTATTAACCTCAACTCCCCAAGGATCTTCCACCTCCCTGTCAGTAACATCCATCCATCCTCCTCCTCCTCCTCCTCCTCCTCCTCCTCCTCCTCCTCCTCCTCCTCCTCCTCCTGCTGCTGCTGCATGTTGTTGCTCTGTTTTGTACAGTAGGAAACACAGAGGGGGAGGATGAAACCACTGCAGTACGACGTTAGTGTGTGTGTGTGTGTGTGTGTGTGTGTGTGTGTGTGTGTGTGTGTGTGTGTGTGTTTAACCCTGTCACCACAGTCATATGTGAGATAAAGGTGTTTTACTCTTAGTTGATTACAGAGGTCATTTCATTTTCTGTCTCTGTTCTTTATCATCCTGCTCTGTTCAGCTCCCTCCACTTCACTTCAGTTTTATTTGTGAAGGAATCATCATATATATCAGCTCAAGGGTGAAGACATCACTTTATTATAGAGAGAGACACGAAGAGAGACACACACACACACACACACACACACACACACACACACACATATATATAGAGAGAGAGACTCGCCTGAGCTCTAACTATATTTGCAGAGAGAGACAGTTTCAGTTTCCACTGAGTGACATGAACACACCATGTTTGTTCACCTCAGTGTCCTGGGCTGCTTCTTCTTCTTCTTCTTCTTCTTCTTCTGAAGTCAGATCATCTGGTCTTTGTTTCACCATGTTTGGTCTGTGGAGTTTTTTAACCCTTTTCAACACGATGACCGTCCATTAAAACACCGGAAAGAGTCTCTTCCTTTTGTTCAGCATCTGGATGAGAAATGAATACAGTTATGATAAAAGTGGATTTTAGAATATAGAGAATATACCTGTTCCTATATACCTGTCTAAACTGAACGTGTTTTGTTTTATTAATCGTCTATATATAAACCATAAAAGAGAAACTGTGTGTGTGTGTGTGTGTGTGTGTGTGTGTGTGTGTGTGTGTGTGTGTGTGTGTGTGTGTGTGTCAGTCAGGTGTGTGTAAGCTTCCAGTTTAAAGCTGGAGCCACATGGACTCTACTGCCCTCTACAGGCCGGTGTCAGAACAGTTTATTAGTTTATTACCAGATGTAACCAAGCTGATCATTAACATGAGTTCAGTGTTCATACAGACATTTAATAAGTGGTTTATAACACATAATAATGTGGTTATGAGCAGCTTTAACCACATAATCTGTTTATACAGCAGCTTCCACTGACAGGTGTCAACAGGGGAAGTTGACAAATACAATAATAAACACTGAAATCTGCTTATAACAACATTTTAATGTGTTATAAACATGTTTTTATACTGAACAGAATCTACGTGGAGAGTTTAGACTGCGTTTGCATGAACAGACACAGGTGAGACGACCGTCAGCTTCCTGTCATGTGACCTGGTTGTTGATGCAGAGTTGTGGTTGCTCGGGTGAAATTAGTGTAAAAACAGAAGTGGTGGTGATCAGACGTCAGTCACTGCAGGACGGTGGTGATGTTGGAATCTGCTGATGCAAAGCTTCTTTATATTTTGTGTTGTGCATCTTTTATTATAAACCTTTACTGCTGTAAACAAACTGTTTTTACAGGTGTGCTCTCTCTGAATCTTAAATCTATTATATGAGGTCATCCTCCTGTTTCCATTTTGTATCAATTCATTTAATTATTTTACACAGTTTTATTTTATCTTTACTAATCAATTAGATCCTTTGAACTGATTTTGGATCAGTTTTTTAATCATTCACTTTTATTGTTTGTCCTCAATTTCATCTTGTCTTTTAAAGAACTTTGTCACTATTTTTTTAAAGATACTACAAAGATGAAGCTTATTATTAATATTGTTATTGTCTTTATCATTTAAGCTGTAAAATGTAAAAACAAATAATAATATTTTGCCAGTTTTGACTGAAATCGCTGGTTTTGTCTCATCAGTCCAAAATCCCAAATCCTATTTATACTTCTTGGAATCAGAGCAGAGTAATTCAGTAAATCTTTGGTGTGTTTTAATTAAGGAATTAGTTCAATTAATAATTTCAGACTCAGAATGTAAAGTAGGTTTTCACATACGAGGAATCTATAAAATCTGGACTGTCGTGCACAAAGCTTCAAAAATCACATTTGAAAACATTTTAACTGAATATTATTGTTTCATGTTTCAGATTTAGAAAAAGAAAGATGGATTATATATGATTCTTCTTCTCTATTTTTCATTATCTCACAGAGAAACAAAGACACACTGTGATATCACACATTTAGACACCAACCCACAGACTCTATAAACAGCTGTTGAACAAACTTTAAATGTATTATCTCTCCTCTGTCATCTGCTCTGTGCAGTCACTGATGTGGAACTGAAACGGCTGAAGGATGCCTTCAAGAGGACCAGCGGCCTCTCCTATTACATGACCCAGCAGTGCTTCTACAGGGAGGTGCTGGGCGACGGAGTTCCCCCTAAAGTGGCAGAGGTAAGACGCACCAACCACAGTCTGTGTGACATGACTCTGAGCGAGACGCGACACTTCACCGTTACAGCCACGACTTCCTGTCAGGGGACGATGCAGCTCCGAGGTGAAACCTGGAGTCTGTGTCGTTCTCCTTTTAATTAAATGCCAATCATCAAGAGGAGAGATCCAGATCAGAGCGTGATCCTTAATAACCCCAGAGTCTGACCCAGCTCAGAGATGCTTGAATGATGTGTCCGCACTTAATGAACACTTCACTCATTCCTGTGACCATGTGATCACACGGTTTCCATAGAGATCCAAGTTACAGAGAAAATACAAAATAAAACGAGACGTGTAATTTAACATAAAATAAATCAACCAACTTCCCGGTGCTTCGTTCATTATCATCAGTTCATGAACTGAATTAATTGTGTTTGTGTTTAATATCTGATTATTGATTGTGAGTCGTGTAAATGTTTGATTCTATTTTAATATTGACTGATCTCAGTGACTGATCTCAGCCTCGTTAAGACTCTGTACATGAAGCTCAGAGTGACACAGGATGTTTTTACCTCAGTTTGCTTCTTCTCTGGCTCTGATCATTTGGTTTTATTCAAACTGATTGATTAAGGGAGAGTGTTTATGAGAGAATAGTGGGAGTGGAAATTAGGCTTGTTCACGTGTGAGTGAGATTTATAAAGAGGAACCATGTGAACAGACTTTATAACTCTGATGAAAAGAAAGTGGATGAACATTTCAGGTTTAGTGCGTCACATAGTTTTAGTCATGAATCTTATGGATGTGGCTCCAGCTCTGCAGCAGAGGACTTACAGGTCCATCATGTAAAGGCATCACGACTTCCTTAATGTTCCTAATGTGTTTCCTGTTGAAAGAGCGAGATGGGGCCGGACGTCAGACAGCCAGGGATCGATCCTGATGGGCCGTCAGTCCGAGTGGTAGTAAGAATAGCCAACGATGCTTTGGACTGAATCCAGGTCCTTCAACCTCTTATTGTGAAAATACTAACAGGAACAAATATCTGAAAATGTTGCTTTGATAAACGTATTTCTGCCAGTGATGAAGCTCTAAATGAAAGCAAGTGATTTCAACTCGGAGCAGAGGATGTTGTCTAAAACAATACGACAATATATAACGCCTAAATTCCCATCATGCACATCTCTGGCCGACATCCAGAATCCAGCGCCTCACGTTCCCCTCACACAGCTGATGGAGGCTGACTCAGCTGTTCACCCACAGTCGATGTCAGGTTGAACACGTGTGGTGGTTTCTCTGGCTGTTGGTTGACAGACTCAGAATCGTTCAGGAGGAGGTCGGACTGTGTGAGCGCTGTGATTCGGGGAGAAGCAGAAAGACAGTATGAAAACTTAATATAAAACATGTGGCCCTCATCAGAGTCGTCCTATGATGCTGAAATGTGTCGGTCTAATAATAGAGTTCTTCTGTATCCTGCGAGTTGCTGGAGGTTTGACCCCTTCAGACTTTTTCCTTCCTCTGTGCACCTTAGATGTAGGTGAGGTTGTGCCAGAAACTTCTACTTTAATAACTTATTACTTACTTTTCCATGAAATGTTTCAGTAGTTTCAGACTCTGCTGTGAATAATAATTTGCGTCTGATATAGTTTGTCAAGGAACATTAATTTACCTTTACGAAAAGTTCTTGAAATCACACCTGCTCCTTCTCCCTCACTGAAAACCCTCGATCGCTGTAAATGAATATATAGTTACATATGAATATTTGTTTAGTTTTTCCTTAGATTTAATACAGAACTAGTGAGGTCTCGGACACTCTTATCTTATCTTATCTTTTCTTATCTTTTCTTTTCTTTTCTTTTCTTATCTTATCAGACGGATCTTAGTTACAGTGTAAACATGAGGGTTTGCTGTGATTCAGCACCTCGACCTCTATTTTGTAAAAGTAGAATAATGCACTGTGACTTCTGTGGAGGCGACTGGATTTCATGTGAGGCAGAGCGCGGTTAGACTGTGGGAAAGTCTGCACATTTATCCTGAGTTCAGGGTTTGTGCAGAGCGTGGTGAAACCAGGACTTGGACTCAGAGCAGTGTTGCTCGTCCTGTCCTTCCTCCATCTGCTGCCAGAATCCTTAAACACTGAGCTGGCTTCATTCAGCACCACTCACACGTCTTCCCTCCTCTTTTCTCTCAGCGTCTTTCTCTTTCCTCCTCTTCTTCTCCTTTGTCGCCATGGCAGCAGTTACTGCGGTGACAGATATCCAGATGTGAAGTTACTGCCGGCTGCTGCGCATTCGGTTAGTTCAAAGACAGTGTGTTCAATCAGTCAAGACTCAGATCTCTGCAGCACTTAAACAAAAACTACATCCATTATGTGTTTGACTACGTTCTTCTTCTTGTGATTATTTGTGTTGGACAAAAATAGAATCAGAGTTTCAAACAGGAAACTGCTGCGTCTCTAAACAGCTGGATTTACTGATCTTTCTTTAGCAGGATGTTGGAGCGTTAATTTTAAGTAGATTTTCAAGGAGTGGCTGCCTGAAAAGTTGCTGCATCAGTTGCAAACGCAACGAAATGTGAAGAGGACACACGTTGGCAAACAGGAAGTAGATCCTCCTCAGCACTTGCTCAAGAAGACTCAATGTGTTATTGACTGAACAGCATCACAAATCAACACACGCTCAACAAAACTGAACGTGTCCAGCTTCTCCAGAGTCACACAGACGCCACTGAGGGAAATCACACATTACACAACATCATCAGAAACCTAAAGAGATCCAGCCGGCGTCAAGTCAACGACAGTCATGATTTACATCAACAAAATATGGCGAAGATTCACCGTGATAATGGTGAAGAATGTTTGTTATCTGATCTAGAAAGGAAGATCTATGATTTGTGGGTAAACATTCATGATCCAAACAGTTTGAACAAATGTAAAAAAAAGTGTCTAAATAAATGCATCACAACGTGAATAAATATGATCTATAATACTATTTACAGATTGACACGTGGACTGTGTTTAGTTCATTTATTTATTTAATAGGAACGATGAAATTTAACGTAGTTTCAAAACAAAGCATGAAACTAATGTTTCGCACAAGTTTTATCTTGATTGGACAAATGGTTAACGAGTTATGGCCTATATTTCAGCTCCGTCCTGCGAAGATATTTTGGTTGATGGCGCAGCATTATAATCTAAATGTGTCTCTCAGTCCCCTAAATACAAATTATGCAAATTGGCAAACAGAATTCCCAGACGGACTTTTATGGTTTGATTGACTTGCTAGTAGAGAACATTGAGCTGGACTCAGTCAATCAGACCAGCGGTGTGGGGCGTAGTTAATCCTGAATTACAGCGCCACCATCTGGCCAGTTGAGCTCATATTACTTGGGAAGCTGCTGCACATGATTTCCAGTCGTTCTGCCAAGTTTCGCTTTTCTAGCTCATTCCAGCTCACAGGAATCTGAGCAAATCTGTCAGAATAAGAATAATAAACCTGAGCAAAAACAATAGATCCTAAATTGATACCATTACCTAGAAGTGGGTACAGCTCTGGTTTGCTTTCAGCAGCAAAGGGATTTGTATGTGGAGTTAATGGAGCCGATTGTCCAAATTTAGGACCGGTTATTTTACAGAGACGCAGTCGGATATTCAGCTTTTCAGCGCATAGTCATTCAAAATGGGAAAGGTAAAAAGGTATTTTTCCATAACCTATTATTTCTAAATACATAAAAGTTCCCCAGGATGATGTGAATAACATGCTACGTCCAGACGCAGCTGAACTCCTGTGACAGCCTTCGGACACACTCTCTCCACCTTTATTATCAAAACTGTTGATCCGTCCTGTTGAGTTTCACACACTTTGACAAGCAGCACTGAGGCTCGAACCCTTTCTGAGACACTTAATGTTGGCTTGTCCCTTTATTTCTGTGGGACAGTTCATACACAAACTCTTCAGGTGACAGAATCGGTCAAAATGTGTGATTTACGGTTCGGTTTTCCGCATAAAAAGGAACCGTTCACCTCGCCTCTCTCTGGTAGGTTAACCCAGTGAACAACACTCACTGACCTGTGTGCAGCAGCTTGAAAGTAGATGTGTACTTCCTGAATGCAAATATGATGGAACAGTTAATGCATTAAAATTACTTCATAATTAGATCTGTGTCAGGACAGACGAGCAGCAGTACAGTCTGACTTTAGAGCTCCAGGGGTTTCCCCAGAGTTTCAGGTGGATTCCACATTCAGGTTAAAATTTCAGACTAAAAATATACACGTGTCAACTCTGAAATGTGTGTAGGCGCATGTATGTAAATAACAAGTGTTACAAAATTCAGCCCACACAGCTGGACCAGAACATCTGGACCAAGCGTATAAACACGATCGTCACTGACTGACTGAGTGATGAAGTTACAACTTTGGTCGACCGGCTGAGTGCTGGAGTTTCCCCATTGGGAAATGATTTGTAAATGATTTGGTGTGAACAGTTTCTATTACATCATCAGGGGGCGGGTTCAGGCAGCGTTGTACAGACGTTTCAGACCCTTTAGCTAGGTCCTTTTTTTTTTTCTTCCAAAAGCACCTAGCAAAAAATGTCACGATGTCTGGGACAAACCTGTAAAAGAGTCAGAGAGAGTGTATGGCGTGTGGTTGAGAGGTCGGGCTTTCCCTCTTTTACCCACACGGTGCCATCAGCACAAGGAAATGCTCAACCTGTGGGAGATACACACATAAATAATCACATCATTATTAAATAAACACAGTTCGAAGCAGGAGTGTTGAAAAATCAAATTCACTTTCCGTGTTGAAATAAATGAAAAAATCTAACTTGTAAATTTCTTCTTTTATTAAAGAAAAAAAGAACAGTATTTGATAAAGTTTTATTGCGCAGCCGTCACCTGTCTCCTGATACAAATACATTTTGAGTCAGAACATGGCTGTGTTGTGTCTTTGTGACTGAGACTCTGACAGAAGAGATGCTGCCATCACCAGGGACGTGAGCGCACCGTCACACTGAGCGAGCGGCTGCTTGAACATGAGAGGTGATCGCTCTGAATAAAGTGTCTCGTCTCACACGTTTCACACTGTGTGAATGTGGTTTGGAAAAATCAAGCAACTAACTAAAGACTGTGCTTCAGAGTCAACAGCTGGTTTGTTTGTTTGTTTGTTCTGGATCGGTTTAAAAAAGGTTCAAATCAAAGAAGCAGAGGTCGGAGTATACATGTAAATGATTTTAGTTGTCGATGAATATTGATCAAACTATTTCATGACTCTGATTCTGCAGCGACACAGTCACAATCTTACATGGTTGTCATGTCAGAAATTATTATTATTATCAGTAGTAATGTATTTTCCTGCAACATTTCATACACAGACATCTGAATAAACAGATCATTATATTTTTATTATATTTATTGTTTAGATGTGTTACTTTTATTCTGAAATGTTTAAATGAGGAAGAAGGTGATGCGACGATGTTTATTTTTAGTTTCATTATGAAAATACAGTAGTGGATTAACAGCAGCAGGGGAAGTTTGGTAGTGGATTTAGTTTGAATAGTATGACTCACTTCCTGTTTTTTTTTTTTAGTTTTGTTGTTAATTACATGTGAATCTCAGCTGTGTGTGACCTGCTGCCATGGAAACGCTTCATCAGCTCCCTGACTGCACAGTCACCTCTCCACGGTCGATGCGTGTCTTTTCACATGCGTGTACATATGAAAAGTTATGAACTTAATTTCATATTTTAATAGGCATTAAACACAGGAAAAAGAATTTATAAATGAATAATAATAATCCATCAATAAATATTTAAGATTTAAAAATGGATTTACAAAAACAGCATAAAACACTAACTAAATAAACCAACACATTTTTTAATTCATGAATAAATTAATAATACAATTTGAAAAACTATTTAAAACGGGGATTTCTTCTTCAATTTCCATTTCCCTTTTTTCCTGCTACTTTTCCTTTTCATATTAGCTAATAGATTAGCTTAGTCATTTAGCGTCTCCTGTTAGCCTCTCTGTGACTCTGGTTACTCTCCAGACCTTTCATTAATAAGTGTATTTAAAAAAGGTTCATTTAATCAATGTTTTAAGTTGTTTTTCTAAATCCATTTTTAAATCTTTAGTATTCATTGATGGATTAACTGTTCATTTATAAATTCTTGAAAAGGAAATCCAGTTCCCATTTCCTCTCTGTTTAAACCTCTCGTCTCTCTCGTCCCTGGTTTCGGTTCCTGTAGGTTGTAAATTGGCTCATGTTTCTTCGTCTGTGGGTCGGGAGGAGAAAGAAAGACAAAAGCAGATTTTACTTTGAACCAAAAACATAATTCTTAAACAAACACATTCTCCAACAACCAGAGTGATCTTGTGCTTTGATCGACTGTGCTGTCACTCATCTGTTCTGCAGAGTGGGAATCATGTTTGAGACTCAGATGAACTGATTAGACTTTGATGGTCAAAGGTCAAGGTCACAGTGACCTCACAAAACATTATAACAAAACTTAATATCTCCAGAACTCTTCAGGGAACTTCACACCTTCCCCTGTCGTCAGCTCTGTGGATGACTGGCCTTCCACTAACTCGCTGACCGAGTCGCAGACGGTGTGAACACGAGGCGAGTGTGACGTTTGTCCACGTTTCTTCACTCTGCTCGTTCTGTGTGTTCCAGGTTATTTACACCTCGTTCGGAGGCTCGTCTAAAGGGCTGCACTTCAACAATCTGATCGTGGGTCTGGTGCTTCTGACGCGAGGGCGCGATGAGGAAAAGGCCAAATGTAAGTTGTTAATGAGCGGTCTGTGTTGATGTGCTGTGCTGGTTTCATGCTGTTTCCTCCATATGTCGAGTCTGTTTCAGTCTGACGTCTCCGACTTTCCTTTTAATGTCCTTTTTATATTTTTAACCATTTATTTATTGAAATTTCCAACATACAGAGCAGTCGACAAGGGAAAACACAGGAGTAAAATAGCAAAGATAACTATTATTTATTTGTTTATTTCTGATGCCATGTGTGAGGAAATGTCTCCACACGGAGACGGAGACGGGAGGCGGGGTCTTCACTCCTCCATGACCAAGTGATGCATTTGTTAACTGTCACACGTCTTTAAAAGAAAAGAATCTGCTTCAAACATAATGAAATGAATAAATAGTCAATTTAAAAATAAATCAAATTATTGAAGTCCTGATATAATTTAATCCTATTTCATTCAGTGAACGTATTTTTTTCTCGCCACAGTCACACCTGCAGACTCCAGGTGTTTTCTTCCTGCATCCACTGACATCCACTTCTGTCTGTGTATTGAGACAAAAGAAATCGTTTTTTTTTTACTAATTTCAATTTTGTTTTGCTGTGAAATAATGTTTCTGTTATGTCCATGTGGTTCAGTGGATGGCTCTAAATAATACCCATGAGCCTTTGCCTCTGTAGCTACAGGGTAGAAGCCGGTCAGAGACGCGCTGCTGTTGTAGTTGGAAACAAAACGCTTCGCTGTTGCTGCTGAATTGTTCCAGAATTGGATTAAAGCTGCTGAGTGTTGTTGTGTTTCAACAGAGAATAATCTCCAGCTCTCACTCACTTTGTTACTGGATGTTTCTCATCATCAAAATGCCTCCTGGGAATCGTAGTTAACTTCCTCGTCTTCTGTACTGATGACTCACACCCATCCAAAGATTGAAGATGCTCCCGCTGTCAATCATCTCACACTGTCAGATCTCAGAGTGTGTGTGTGTGTGTGTGTGTGTGTGTGTGTGTGTGTGTGTGTGTGTGTGTGTGTGTGTGTGTGTGTGTGTGACTAATGCCACTTTTTGTGTTTCTTATTATCAGGATAATAAATAACTGAAGGTCATTGTACAAGAACAGAAACTGACGGCAGCTGATACAATATTACAAATTAAATGTTAAATTAAGTTAAATTGAAATGCATTATATGAATTTAAAGTTTCTCACCATCAACATTTACTTTCATCCACCGTGTCTCTGCGTAGATGACATCAATAAAACTTTCGCCGACTCATGTGAACTTTCCCAGTGGGAAACTCATTTTTCCTTTTATTCCAACACCACATGAATGAGTGAGACCCAGTTGGAGGAGGGTTAAGGTGGACTTCACTCTTACTTATTTTCCTTAGCCACTCAGGAACACTCAGAAAACAGTCAGCCAATCAGAAGACAGAGCCTCCTCTCTACTGATTGGCTCCACAGAGAGAAGCCTGAGAGAGGAGATGTAAAACTACACTGAGGTGGTTTTTGGTTCTTAAAACCATAAATATATCTTCTTATGGATCAACACCTCAAATAAAACACAGGAGAAGAAGAAAATATGGAGCTTTAAACTGTTTTTTCTTGTCTACATTTCTTTCCTCCTCTTCCTCATTCATATTCTGGTTGTTGGATGCAGGAAGTTTAATCTATCAGGACTTTATCAACTCCGTCGCCTCTATTGTCCTCAGTGCTGCTACATGCAGGAGGCCTGCCTTCCTGTGATAAAGCTTTTCTGACTCTGTGTGTGTGTGTGTGTGTGTGTGTGTGTGTGTCTCTGTGTGTGTGTGTGTGTGTGTGTGTGTGTGTTCTCACAGACCTCTTCAGCCTGTTTGCCAGTGATCTGGGTGGATACGCTGCCAGGGAAGATATCGAGGCGGTTCTGCAGGTCCTGGATGGAGAAGTTCCGACCTCCCTCAAGAAGTGCTTCAGTGAGGTCAGCAAACGCCACATCCTGTCTGTCACCACGTGGACACACATCAGACAACGCACACACACACACTGTTGAAAGTCTCTACTAACTGAACCACTGCAGACTGACGACTGACTGTCTTGAATCTCTCCCACGTTTTCCTCTTGGCTCGTATCGCTGAGTTTGTTTTTAGCTTCACAGAGGTGTTTGTCACATGATCATAAAACAGCCATTGTTACGAGCTTCCCACGTGGAGCCGACTCCACAGAGATGATACAAAGTTTGGCTTCACAGCGAGTCATTGTTCTGGTTATTAAAACACAAAAGAGCCTCTCAAATCACGACCCGCTGCAAACGAGTGTGGGAAACTCTTTTTCCAAGTGTTACGTCATATTTAAAAAAACAAAACAAAACAAAACAGTTTTTCTTCTTTTATTTTGAATGGTTGCAGTCTGTTTCCTGTGACTGCTTCATAATAAAAGTCTTTTAATTTGAAGCCACAGCATTCGTATTCCTCCAGCAATGACCCTTTAACAGATCCATTCTGCCTCGGCTTAAACAGCCTGTGTGTCGACTGTTTGCAGCTTTCGCCTTCAGCTGAAGGAAAGTCTGTTTGCTCTTTGACCTCGTTTTATTCTGAAAGTCCCACCCCAACACTCATTCTGTTTACTTTAAATCAGACTAGATGAACGTATTAAAAAAAGAAGAACCCATGTGTTTGTATGAACTGCTGCACATTAAGATTTGTTGTCCTTTATTATTATTTTTAATTACACTTCCTTGTTTTTGTTTTTTTGTTGACGGTTGCACCAGGATCTTTGGTCCCCTGCTTCAGTCTGTGGCTGCAACTAACAAATTATTTTCACTGATTAATCCCTCAATTCTTTTTTCAATTAATTCATTTTCATTATGTTAATGAAATCTCAGAATAAATAATAAAATTACAGCGTCCCAGAGCAACCAATCAAATGACTTGTTTTTGTGCAACTAAAACGTTAAGATATTCAGATTATAATGAAACTGATTAACCAGTAAATCCTCACATTTAAAAGGCTGGAAGCAAAGAAGCTCGTGCACTCTAACCTGACAAATGACTCAGACAATTGATTGACAAAAGGGGAATTCAGTAAATAGTTTTTTCAATCAACCAATTAATCAATTTACTGATCATTTCAGCACAAAATCCACCATCATTTAAAACTGTGTTCAAGCGTCATGACAGGAAAACATTTGAGAAAGTACAGATTCTAATAATTGTGTGTGTGTGTGTGTGTGTGTGTGTGTGTGTGGTGACACAGGGCGACAAGGTGAACTATGAGCGCTTCAGGAACTGGCTCCTGCAGAACAAGGAGGCCTTCACTTTGTCCCGGTGGCTTCTGTCTGGAGGAGTGTGTGTCACGCTCACCGATGACAGCGACACGCCCACTTTCTACCAGACGCTGGCCGGCGTCACGCACTGTGAGTCCATCAACACTCACTCCGTCTGTTTGTCTACGTAGCAAAATGTGTTCATACTCAGTCACAGCCAATCTTCAGAAAAGCTGCAGTTGCTTCAGCTTCGTCGACAAAACTCAAAGTCTACGAGGAAATGGAAACGTTTTACACTCCTAAGATTTAATTAGTGACTTATTTACACATTAAAAGCCCTACTAAGAGAAAGATAGATTATGGATTTGGAACTTGTGGCTTTTATTGCAAAACATCTGAACAGGAAGTGCTGATTTTCATTGACAACAGTCAAAAAAACAGCAAAGTGGAAGTGACTGCAGTTAGTGAATGAAAACAGTGTTTTTGTTCAGAAAGAAAAACAACTTACAAGAGAGAAGTGAGTCTGACCTGTTGTACTGATGGAGGTAAATTATGTTGAAATAACCAAGATAAAAGGTAAAAGTTGAGTTTGTAATAACATTGGAGGAAGTTTTATACTAAAAATATATTTAAAAAAAAATCTAATACACCCATAAAACCAAGCAAAATTCAAATACCTGTTATTAATATGCCAATAAAATTCCAGTTCTGTCTCTATTTTAGAATTAAACAGAAGCTGCAGAGGATCCGACTGTAGTCTTTAAATATCCCCCTAATCAAAGGTATTTTAAATTTGTACTTTTATTTCTAAACTTTTGGTCCGAACTTCAGGACCAGGATTTAAAAATCCCTTCAGAGTAGCTGTAATCCCAACAGAGTCAGATCATAATCATCAATCTGTTCTGATTAATTCACTGATTAGTTGCTGTTTTTTTCGATCGGTGCTAAAGTACGGTCAAAAAAAACTCACAATCTACCAGGAAGTGGAGGGTTTTGCACTTTGAGCCATGTGGAAACTTAATTAGTGACTTATTTACACATTAAAAGTTTACCAGGAAAGAGATAGATTATGGATTTGGAACTTGTGTCTTTTAATGTGAAACATCTGAACAGGAAGTGTTGACTTTCATTCACACCAGTCGAAAAAACGGCAAAGTGGAAGTGACTGCAGTTAATGAATGAAAACAGAAACACATGAAACTTACAGCGTGATGTGACTGTTGTTGTACTGATGGAAGGAAATGATGTTGAACTTACAAAAAAATATGATACACCTATAAAAACACTATAACTAATATTGAAATACCTGTTATTAATATGCCAGTTTGAAATAAAGGTCCAGTTCTGTCTCTATTTTAGAATAAACAGAATCTGCAGAGGAGCCGACTGTGGTCTTTAAATATCTCCCTCATCAAAGCTGTTTTAAATTTGTACTTTTATTTTTAAACTATTGGTCCGAACTCCGGGACCAGGACTTAAGAATCCCTTCAGAGTAGCTTCAGTCCAGGTGTGTGTTTCACTCTGATGTGAAGC
>NW_019525199.1:201936-203724 GCF_002814215.2 Seriola lalandi dorsalis | reverse complement strand
TTTGTAAAGTGCAGATGTCTCAAGAAATATCACAAATGGCTGTGATGCATTTTTTATATGCTGCAGTTTCTTTTCTTCCTCCATCAGTGGCAGTGAGTGCTCTGAGCAGTAACTGACAGGCTTCACTGATCACATTCACTCTCCTCCTCTCACTCACTTCTTCTTCTCCTTCATTATCCCAGCGCTCCTTCACTCAGGTTTCTCTTCTTCTTCATTTCCTCTCTCGCTGCACTCAGCGTCACTCAGACTGCACCGGTTGAATACGACGGCTTCGACTCTGACACGTGTGTTTGAGATGAGTTCATTTTAAGGATGAACGTATGAATGACTAGAAGCAGTGGATGGTGTTCATTCATCTCCAGGTTGTTTTTATTCCTCCTGTCGGCGACAGTCAGAGCGACAGCCATTTTGTTTTCAGGTCGGTATTTCAGGAGGGATACGACCAGGTGATTCTAGTTGTTAGATTAATATGTTTTTCTCGTGAGTCTAGTCTCAATTTCTTCTGTTAAACTTCTTGGTTCTTTGTCGGTGAAAGACTGAATTTAACGTCAGTGTACAGGAAGTCAACCGAGAGAGCTGTCTCCTTCAAAATAACATTGCTGACAAAACGGCTGTTGACTGTGGTGTTAAATTTCCAACCCGGGTGGAAAATGACCAACTATTCCTCTGGTGGGAAAGTGCAGGTGATAATGAGGTGAAAACGGCTCCTGTGGACCCGAGGTGCAGCTGCTCGACTCAGCTGCTCAACCTGTTGACAGCCGTCTCCTCTCATTCTACACTTTTATGGAGCAAATTTAGTGTTGCACAGTATACAGAGTACTGTGTGTGTGTGTGTGTGTGTGTGTGTGTGTGTGTGTGTGTGTGTGTGTGTGTGTGTGTGTTAGTTACAGGCAAATAACAGAACTCGTCTCAGGTGGGCCTTTGTTCCATGTTATACCTCCCTCTCCCTAAAATAATCTCTCTAAAAACACACACATACATGACCAAACACTACACTGAGCGTGTGCGAGCCGCTGTAAACAGGAAGTAGATCGTCTGCTCTGCAGTTGTAGCATTAAAACAGAGAATGTAAGTGAACAACAGCTGCAAAGACAACAAGGTCAGTAACACTGTCATTCATCATCATGTTGTATTCACCACTGGTAGTCCAGGCTGATGACAGCCAATCAGGAGAGACCCTGGCTGTGACCTCATCGTTTACAAAGGTCTCACTTTCTGTCCAGACTACAACACAACCCCAGTGTTTTCAAAATAAAACACAACCCCAGAGTTTTCAAAATAAAACACAACCCCAGAGTTTTCAGAATAAAACACAACCCCAGAGTTTTAAGAATAAAACATAATTTCAGAATTGAGTAGGTTTAAGTATCAGACCTCTGATCTGTTTGTTAGTCTGAAAACACGGCATCAAATATCTGATCAGATGTGGAACCATGTTTCTTTATTCTTTGATCACATACGTCGTTACTGATGAAAATAATAATTTGAACCAGTTATTCAGCCAAAGTTATTTTGTCAAGACAATTTAACTTCTGAGATTTTCACCTTCTTTTGTTGTTTTATTTTTTTAAGGGTTTTTGAGAAACTAGAGAACAAGTTGTGATTGGTTGAGTACTCAGTAGTTATTACTACATTATTACATTAGTACTTATACTTCATTTAAATCTCAAATACACACCTGTAAAGTTTCATGACACATGATGATCATGGTGACAAAAATATGTCAGACAGCCATTTAAACACCTCTGTGGTTCCTAATACAGGTGGTGTCTGTCTTACCATGGTCAC